>NC_069505.1:498918036-499165536 GCF_027579735.1 Bombina bombina
CAGATTAGGGGTTAATAAGTGTAGGTAGGTGGCGGCAATGTTGGGAGGGGCAGATTAGGTGGTAATAAATATAATATAGGTGTTGGAGATGTTAGGGTCAGCAGATTAGGGGATCATAGCTATAAAGTAGGTTGCGGCGGTGTCTGGAGCGGCAGATTAGGGGTTAAAAAATGTATTAGAGGGATTGCAATGTGGGGGGTCCTCAATTTAGGGGTTCATAGGTAGTTTATGGGTGTTAGTGTACTTTATAGCACAGTTATAGTTAAGAACTTTATGTTCCTGCGTTAGCCCATAAAACTCTTAACTACTGACTTTTTTTGGCGGTAGGAGTCTTGTCGCTAGAGGCTCTACCGCTCACTTCTTCCAAGACTCGTAATACCGGCGTTAGGCAAATCCCATTGAAAAGATAGGATACGCAATTGACGTAAGGGGATCTGCGGTAGCCTCGAGTCGCGGAAAGAAAGTGAGCGGTAGACCCTTTCCTGCCTGACTCTAAATACCAGCGGGTGTTAAAAAGCAGCGTTAGGACCCCTTAACGCTGCTTTTGACTGCTAACGCCAAACTCTAAATCTAGGCCTATGATTTTACATGGTCACTCTCAGGGATCCAAACAGGCCTTTCTCTGTATAAAGCTGGCAATCATTCTATTAGCTACTGGTACAAACTAATCTTTAGTTATTCTGGAGACCAAAACATGCATTGATTAGTAGCAAAATGCCAGATAGACCTACCAGAAATAGATAAAATCATTCTCACTCAGAGTATACGCAGATTAGATAAAGTTACTTTCTCTGTAGCTTGGCGACAAAGCCACTTCAAATTAATGAATCAAATTTATATTACACCAGCAGATATTTGTAAATGCCCACAATACATGCCCACGCTGCATTAGCCAGTTAAACGCTGGTCTAATGCATACGTTTTGGTCTTGTAATAAGCAAGCATAACGCAGGTTCTGAACCAAAAGTGGGTTGGCTCCTATGCTTACATTCCTGCTTTTTAAATAAAGATAGCAAGAGAACAAAGAAAAATTGATAATAGGAATAAATTAGAAAGTTGATTAAAATTGCTGCTCTCTCTGAATCACAAAAGAACAAATATGGGTTCAGTGTCCCTTTAATTAATATAGAGGTAAAGGGGAGAGTGGAAGAGAGAGAAACATCCTTTATTTTTTTATTTTATACATTGTGAAGATTATAGGAAGTTAGTTGAGAATTCCATACTTCTGTAAAGGGAATGAGGGGGTTACAAAAAAAATAAAAAATAAGAAGGAAAATACAGATATAAGATATGTAGCGAAGGGAGAATACAAAGTTATGTAAATTGATTAAGGTGTAAATGATAATTTTACCCACACTAGTTACCTCGTCTCAAGAACAAGACTTTCTATAGTCTGATTAGATCCACACAATTATACTTAGATATGACTATATTATATATGTAAGGCTTATATTTTGAGGGTGTCTGCTAAATATATTTTATAGGCGGTTATGATACATGATTGTATAAAATTTATAATGTAGATAAAAAATAATTATAGTCGATATGTGGTTTCAATGTACTATATTTTGTTTAACCCTTTGAGTGCTAATGAAGGCTCTGAGCCGTCAAAGAGTCTCCCACTTTGGTGCTAATGACGGCTCAGAGCTGTCACTAGCACTCTTCCATCTTGAGGGAGATCTGGGGGCTCCCACCCGCTCCTACCCCGGCGATCGTGCCTATAGAGTGACAGGCATCACCGGGGCTTCCTGTTTTGCGTGGTGACGTCATGCGCAATAACGTGATGACGTCACCACGCAACTTTATTTATACTTAACAATGTTAAGTATAGGAGCAGGGGGCATGCTGCTTAGAAGCCTTTATCTCAGGCATCTAAGCAGCTACAGACCCCCAAGACCCACCATTGGAAAGGTAATCGTCTATCCTTTCCAATAATGTAAGTTTTGGGGGTCTGAAAGAAAAAGTTAAACAAAAAAGTGTTAAAAAAATAAAATAACATTAAAAAATCTTAGCACCCAGGTGGGAAAGTGCTTAGGGTTAATATAATGCAATCTATAAAAATTCTCAATTCTTATGTATAAAATATCTGTATTTTATTTAGATACAAAAACACTATATATAAAAAAAAGACAATTCAAAAGGTGGTATAATGTTGCACTTTTTTCTTTCTACAAAGAATACCAAGAGAAAATTTGACTATAAAAGTAAGTTGTTAAAAATTGCATGCCCTATCTAAATTATGTAAGTTTAATTTAGACTGAACTGTTCCTTTAAAGGTTTAAGACTAAAAAACAAGTGAAACAAAGGGTGTGTTATATTTTGCACAACCAAGTGGATGGTTTCAATGAAAAGAACAGGAAGCTCTAGTAGCTTTCTACTGTGCCCGTATTACAAATGTTGAGTTAACAAAATACTACAAGAATAGGGAAAGGGGGAATGCTGCTTAGATGTCTGTATCTCAGGAATCTAAGCAGCTACAGTCTAGTAATCGTCTAAACTTGCCAACGGTATAAGTCTTGGGGATCTTACAAAACAAAAGTTAAAATATATTTAAAAAAAATTAAAAACCCTCAAATCAGCTTAGATGTCACCACGCAAAACGTGAAGCCCCGGGGGTGCCTGTCACTATACAGGCCCGATTGCCAGGGTAGGAGTGGATGGGAGCCCCCAGATCTCCCTCAAGGTGGGAGAGTGCTAGCGACGGCTCTGAGCCGTCGTTAGCACCTGAGTGGGAGACTCTGCGATGGCTCAGATCCATCGTTAGCACTGAAAGGGTTAATAATGATATGTGTCTAAGTCACTATGCTCTTACATGAGACTGACCACTGATCCCAGAAATCCTGTTATTTCCACCAAATTTATCCAACCAGAGACAGATGTAGGGCATTGGGAAAGGTAATGTTTCTTGTATTTTTTGTTCCATGTTAAATAGATTAACATAAGGGTGTCACACTCTGCAAGGGAGCAGGTTCAGGTGTTCGGAGCTGTTGTGTAGAGGTGTCAGGTTCTGGGGTTAAAGTTGTGTTTTCTCTGCGTGAGTCTTTCCTTTTTGGCATAATTAATCTGGTACAAGGGTTTTAGAAAATAAAGGTGAAGGTTTTATTGATAGGTGAATTAGCAATGCAGAGAGATGCAAACTAGATAAAAGGCAAAGTCTCTGTATAGACAAGAATACAAAGTAACTTGGTTTAGAAAGTCTTAAGCAGGCAAAAATGTAAATAAACTGTAGACAAGAAACTTGGCAATAGCAGGCAGGATATGTAGATATGCTGTAGACCAAAACTTGGCAGTAGCAGGCAGGATATGAAGAGATGCTGTAATCAGGTAACTTTGTGTTAACAGGCAGGATACTTGCATAGGCTGTAGACTGGTAACTTTGTAGTAACAGACAGGAATGCAGATCTTTGTAATAACAGGCAGGATACTTGCATATGCTGTTAACTGGAACGCTATAGTAAAAGGCAGGAATGCAGATCTTTGTAATAACAGGCAGGATACTTGCATAGACTGCAGACTGGAACTCTGTAGTAACAGGTAGGAATGAAGTTTTGTAATAGGCAGGATACTTGCATAGGCTGTAAACTGGAACTCTGTTGTAAATAGGCAGGAATGCAGATCTTTGTAATAACAGGCAGGATACTTGCATAGACTGCAGACTGGAACTCTGTAGTAACAGGTAGGAATGAAGTTTTGTAATAGGCAGGATACTTGCATAGGCTGTAAACTGGAACTCTGTTGTAAATAGGCAGGAATGCAGATCTTTGTAATAACAGGCAGGATACTTGCATAGGCTGTAAACTGGAACTCTATAGTAAACAGGCAGGAATGCAGATCTTTGTAATAACAGGCAGGATACTTGCATAGACTGCAGACTGGAACTCTGTAGTAACAGGCAGGAATGCCAATCTTTGTAATAACAGGCAGGATACTTGCAAAGACTGCAGACTGGAACTCTGTAGTAACAGGTAGGAATGCAGATCTTTGTAATAACAGGCAGGATACTTGCATATGCTGTAAACTGGAACTCTGTAGTAAACAGGCAGGAATGCAGATCTTTGTAATAACAGGCAGGATACTTGCATATGCTGTAAACTGGAACTCTATAGTAAACAGACTTTTTTATTTTTTTATTATAATTGTTCAAAAAGTTTTGATCAGTTTATTCTGTGCGTTAAATTATTTACAAATTTGATATTGCTTCATCTGGATCTGATACCCAGACTTCAAAATCCAAGAATCCTCACTTTTCTTATCAGCAAAACGTAGTTTTGTTTGATATGATTATTGATTCTTATGATTATTTATTTGGATGTCGTGTCAGACCAAATTTTCAAGAAGGAAGATGATCTGGCAACGGATAACCGATGCAGTTAGTGCCCAGAGTCCTGGAAAAAGGATGTTGAACAGCTCAAGAAATATTATAATGACATCAAATGTTTCACCAAAGCAAAATTGGCCAGAGAAAAAAATTCTGCACGTGCTACCGGAGGTGGACCAGCATATGTGGCCGACTTAAATGACTACGAGCAGAAGCTTGTTAAGCGTCTAGGGCCTGAGATCATCACCGGCACCAGTCGATGGCTCCTAGAACATTGGGCATCCCAGCCATCTTATAGAAATTAGATTTTATAGATTGCCATTCTTCTTGGGTAGATGGTAAGCAAACTAAGGCCTAGATTTAGAGTTTGGCGGTAGCCGTGAAAACCAGCGTTAGAGGCTCCTAACGCTGGTTTTAGGCTACCGCCGGTATTTGGAGTCACTCAAAAAAGGGTCTAACGCTCACTTTTCAGCCGCGACTTTTCCATACCGCAGATCCCCTTACGTAAATTAAGTATCCTATCTTTTCAATGGGATCTTTCTAACTCCGGTATTTAGAGTCGTGGCTGAAGTGAGCGTTAGAAATCTAAAAAAAAAAACCCAGGAGTTAAGAGCTTTTTGGGCTAACGCCGGTTCATAAAGCTCTTAACTACTGTACTCTAAAGTACACTAACACCCATAAACTACCTATGTACCCCTAAACCGAGGTCCCCCCACATCGCCGCCACTCGATTAAATTTTTTTAACCCCTAATCTGCCGACCGCCACCTACGTTATACTTATGTACACCTAATCTGCTGCCCCTAAAACCGCCGACCCCTGTATTATATTTATTAACCCCTAATCTGCCCCCTACAACGATTCCGATCAGCCAATAGAATGCGAGCTCAATCAGATTGGCTGATTGGATCAGCCAATCGGATTGAACTTGATTCTGATTGGCTGATTCCATCAGCCAATCAGAATATTCCTACCTTAATTCCGATTGGCTGATAGAATCCTATCAGCCAATTGGAATTCGAGGGACGCCATGTTGGATGACGTCATTTAAAGGAACCGTCATTCGTCGTTCAGTCGTCGGGCAGGATGGATGTTCCGCGTCGGAGGTCTTCAGGATGCTGCCGCTTCGCTCCGGATGGAAGACCATAGAAGATGCCGCCTGGATGAAGACTTCAATCGGATGGAAGACCTCTTCTGCCCCGCTTGGATGAAGACTTCGACCGGATCATGGACATCTTCAGCCCCCCGCTTGGGCTTGGATCAGGACATCGGAGGAGCTCTTCTGGACTGATCGGTGAACCTGGATGGTGAAGACAAGGTAGGAAGATCTTCAGGGGCTTAGTGTTAGGTTTATTTAAGGGGGGTTTGGGTTAGATTAGGGGTATGTGGGTGGTGGGTTGTAATGTTGGGGGGGGTTGTATGGTTTTTTTTACAGGCAAAAGAGCTGAACTTCTTGGGGCATGCCCCGCAAAGGGCCCTGTTCAGGGCTGGTAAGGTAAAAGAGCTTTGAACTTTAGTAATTTAGAATAGGGTAGGGCATTTTTTTTATTTTGGGGGGCTTTGTTATTAAAATTGTTGTAATATTTTTCTTATGTTTGTAAATATTTTTTTATTTTTTGTAACTTAGTTCTTTTTTATTTTTTGTACTTTAGTTAGTTTATTTCATTGTAGTTATTTGTGGATATTGTATTTAATTAATGTATTGATAGTGTAGTGTTAGGTTAAATTGTAGATAATTGTAGGTATTTTATGTAATTAATTTATTGATAGTGTAGTGTTAGGTTTAATTGTAACTTAGGTTAGGATTTATTTTACAGGTAATTTTGTAATTATTTTAACTAGGTAACTATTAAATAGTTCTTAACTATTTAATAGCTATTGTACCTGGTTAAAATAATTACAAAGTTGCCTGTAAAATAAATATTAATCCTAAAATAGCTACAATGTAATTATAATTTATATTTAGCTATATTAGGGTTTATTTTACAGGTAAGTATTTAGCTTTAAATAGGAATAATTTATTTAATAAGAGTTAATTAATTTCGTTAGATTTAAATTATATTTAACTTAGGGGGGTGTTAGTGTTAGGGTTAGACTTAGCTTTAGGGGTTAATACATTTATTGGAATAGCGGTGAGCTCCGGTCGGCAGATTAGGGGTTAATAATTGAAGTTAGGTGTCGGCGATGTTAGGGAGAGCAGATTAGGGGTTAATACTATTTATTATAGGGTTAGTGAGGCGGATTAGGGGTTAATAACTTTATAATAAAAGTGGTGCGGTCCGCTCGGCAGATTAGGGGTTAATAAGTGTTGGTAGGTGGAGGCAACGTTGTGGGGGGCAGATTAGGGGTTAATAAATATAATATAGGGGTCGGCGGTGTTAGGGGCAGCAGATTAGGGGTACATAAGGATAATGTAAGTAGCGGCGGTTTACGGAGCGGCAGATTAGGGGTTAAAAATAATATGCAGGGGTCAGCGATAGCGGGGGCGGCAGATTAGGGGTTAATAAGTGTAAGGTTAGGGGTGTTTAGACTCGGGGTACATGTTAGGGTGTTAGGTGCAGACGTAGGAAGTGTTTCCCCATAGGAAACAATGGGGCTGCGTTAGGAGCTGAACGCGGCTTTTTTGCAGGTGTTAGGTTTTCTTTCAGCTCAAACAGCCCCATTGTTTCCTATGGGGGAATCGTGCACGAGCACGTTTTTGAGGCTGGCCGCGTCCATAAGCAACTCTGGTATCGAGAGTTGAAGCTGCGTTAAATATGCTCTACGCTCCTTTTTTGGAGCCTAACGCAGCGATTCTGTGGACTCTCAATACCAGAGTTATTTTTATGGTGCGGCCAGAAAAAAGCCGGCGTTAGCTACGCGGGTCGTTACCGACAAAACTCTAAATCTAGCCGATATATTGGAAAAATAATCATCATAGCCTCTATGACTTTTGTTAAGTGACGTGAAAATGCTGATTGACTTTTTCCAATAATGCTGCTAGAAACCGCCTGAAAGGAGCCTGTTGCCATAAAATAAAATGCAGCTAATAGTTTCAATAGTCCCTGAATAGCTCGTGAATGCTGTGTCATCGACTCCAAATAATTTTCTCTCTCTCGATACAAGTGTAATATGGATTCATGATCAAGCCGGAATCTTTGTATGATCTCTCGGTCTGAAAGGCTGTGCAAACCAACCCGTAGAAGGAATTAGACATGTGCGTTTCGATTCGTTACGAATCGAAATTCAGACGAATTTGTTAAATTCGGAGATTCGGATCGATTTGAATTTCCGAATTACGGTAGTACCGAATCTACCGAATAAATCTGAATTAGTTTGGATTTATTCGTTACATTCGGATGGCTATGGATTACACTAGTATTATACAGTATATTAGGTTATATCACTCTGCTATGGGTTACACCTAATATACAGTACATAATACTAGTCTAATACACAGCACATCCCACCTAACACATACCGAAATTCCGAATTTCCGATTCGAACCAAATCCAGCCGAATTTATTCGAATCCGAATGAATCCGAAACGAATTCATTCAAATTTTTCCGAATTCGAATCGAACCGAACCGAAATTCGAAAACATCCAAATCATTCCGAACCGAAACAAATTTTTCGGCCGTGCACAAGTGTAGAAGGAATACACAGGGTACACAAACTCTCCTTCTAACTAATCGATTTGCGACATTTGCTTCAGTATTCTGTCTTCTAGACCGGATTTGCATCACACGGAGAAGAAACAAATAGAGAATTGTCTCCATAGCTGCTGAAATAAACAATGTAAGTATAATGATGATATTTCTGCCTTTTATATAGGTCTAGACTGGCGTCTACATTGACATTCCTATTGTTTTGGACCTTGCCCACCACCTAAAATGTGGCGACGCAAAATTAACGAGGTGTGAGTGGAATATGTAGCGAGCAGATAAATAGATTTTTTAGTACATTAGTTTATTGCGAGTTGGTGATCAAATCTGTCTATTTACAGTGAAAAATTGAGTGGTAGCGAGGTTTGGCGGTTTAAAAATGCGGGTTTGAACATAGTTGACAGCTTTGTACATATCAGTGTGCGAGTTTTGACGCAAAAATATTTGCGGGCAGCTCGCTGACTGCTTAGTACATGGAGCCCTTAATGGGAGAGTCAATATATAATAGTAGTGGTAATCTAGCGCTAAGAGTGCCCTAAGCTGTGACCAAAAATGGGGTCTAACCTACCCCAGAAGAAAGGGTTTACTGAGACAAAGGGATCAGTCCAGCGCCAAAAAGGCCAAGGGACAAATATACAAAACTGCCAATACTTTAAAATGTAGATTTATTACAATCAAATACAGCGATATACGGAAAAATAGGAGTTAAAACAAATCAGTGGCAATTGGTGCCGAGCATATATTTAAAAATGCAATATAAGGAAATTAATTTAAAACAATAAAATTGCTAGCAAAACCAAAATCAAGAAATCAATACCAGCCTAACGAACTGGTTAACAACATAGAAGTCTTGGGTACGTGTTGGGTAGACCAAGCTATCTAAGCATACAGAGCGTAGGAGGCTGTGGGTTAAGGATGTCAGTTATGGATCCATAGTGTGGTGTGCACCGTGGTGAAGTAAGGGAGGTTCGTGTAGCGTGATGTGAATGATCCAATTAAAGATCAGACCTGGGTGTGGATGCTTACAAATTACAACAACAATAAAAACAAAAATACAATGTGGCAATTTACAACACAGTTGAAAAATGTATAATGAAAAAAACATATAATTATGAAAAAAACATCATGAAAAAACCACAAAAAATGATGCCGGGTGGAGACTAAGACTCCAATACAAAAGGATGGTGGTCGATCCTGAAAACAAGTGGAAAGTCAATCAAAAAAGGCAAATAAGCAGTCAGTTAAAGATCAGAAAAAATTCAGAAAAATTTTCTTCAACAAAGGATGGTGGAGAACAAAGTTGATGTAAAAAACAGTACAAAAAATTTTTCCACAAAAAATTCCAAAAAATACCAAAAGTTCAAAAAATAAATAAAACAGGGGGTGGCAGAAGAATTAGTTCAATAAAATCAAAATGTGGCCAATCCAAATAATAGCACAGTGGTGTGCCAAAAAACCAAGTCAAAACACGACAAAGCAGAGTGCGGAAATAGGAGTGTAAAAAATGTGAAAAAATGTAAAAATATGTAAAGGTGTGACAGGATAAATTCCAAGGATCCCAATAAACTTTAGGCAATCAGCGGCTCTTATTGTCGTCCCTAGTAGATACCTGTAACCCAAAATAACAACATAGCGTGATACAGTATAAATTAAGTAGTAATCAAATGGAAAGATGCTTACCAAAGGGTCTACGCGTTTCGGTCCTCAATAGACCTTTTTCAAGCTCGAAAAAGGTCTATTGAGGACCGAAACGCGTAGACCCTTTGGTAAGCATCTTTCCATTTGATTACTACTTAATTTATACTGTATCACGCTATGTTGTTATTTTGGGTTACAGGTATCTACTAGGGACGACAATAAGAGCCGCTGATTGCCTAAAGTTTATTGGGATCCTTGGAATTTATCCTGTCACACCTTTACATATTTTTACATTTTTTCACATTTTTTACACTCCTATTTCCGCACTCTGCTTTGTCGTGTTTTGACTTGGTTTTTTGGCACACCACTGTGCTATTATTTGGATTGGCCACATTTGGATTTTATTGAACTAATTCTTCTGCCACCCCCTGTTTTATTTATTTTTTGAACTTTTGGTATTTTTTGGAATTTTTTGTGGAAAAATTTTTTGTACTGTTTTTTACATCAACTTTGTTCTCCACCATCCTTTGTTGAAGAAAATTTTTCTGAATTTTTTCTGATCTTTAACTGACTGCTTATTTGCCTTTTTTGATTGACTTTCCACTTGTTTTCAGGATCGACCACCATCCTTTTGTATTGGAGTCTTAGTCTCCACCCGGCATCATTTTTTGTGGTTTTTTCATGATGTTTTTTTCATAATTATATGTTTTTTTCATTATACATTTTTCAACTGTGTTGTAAATTGCCACATTGTATTTTTGTTTTTATTGTTGTTGTAATTTGTAAGCATCCACACCCAGGTCTGATCTTTAATTGGATCATTCACATCACGCTACACGAACCTCCCTTACTTCACCACGGTGCACACCACACTATGGATCCATAACTGACATCCTTAACCCACAGCCTCCTACGCTCTGTATGCTTAGATAGCTTGGTCTACCCAACACGTACCCCTGACTTCTATGTTGTTAACCAGTTCGTTAGGCTGGTATTGATTTCTTGATTTTGGTTTTGCTAGCAATTTTATTGTTTTAAATTAATTTCCTTATATTGCATTTTTAAATATATGCTCGGCACCAATTGCCACTGATTTGTTTTAACTCCTATTTTTCCGTATATCGCTGTATTTGATTGTAATAAATCTACATTTTAAAGTATTGGCAGTTTTGTATATTTGTCCCTTGGCCTTTTTGGCGCTGGACTGATCCCTTTGTCTCAGTAAACCCTTAATGGGAGAGGACTGAATTATAAAACATAACTTTAAATAATAATGGTTAAAAAGTGTTAACATAAAATCAATTAAATAACAAACACAAAGTCTGAGTGGTAGGGAGAGAACAGGCTGGTAACCCATTAATTCCAGTATTAATAACTTAGGTTGATATTCAAGAATCTTTGACAAAGCTCAGGCGAAACGCATACACTGTGTGCATTTATCATTGCACAAGCAGTTCTTGTGAACTGCTTGTGCAATGCCACCCCCTGCAGATTTGTGGCCAATTGGCCACTAGCAGGGGGTGTCAATCAGCCCGATCGTATAGGATCGGCGGATTGATGTCCGCAGCCTCAGAGCAGACGGACAAGTCAAGGAGCAGCCGTCTTAAGACTGTTGCTTCATAACTGCTGTTTCTGGCGAGCCTAAAGACTTGCGGAGAAGCAGGGTCTCAGGGGGCATTCGGCCCTTGACAAATCGCCCCCCTAGCATCAGTATAGTGCTAAGCCCCTTGATAGCCCACTGCTTGTGGGATCCACGAAAACATAGTGTAATTTTGTTATCTTGAATATCTGCCTCAGTTATTAATACTGGAATGAATGGGTTACTAGCCTGTTCTCTCCCTATAACTCAGACGGTGCTACTTTGTGTTTGTTTTTTAATTGATTTAACTCTGTGTTATGTTAACACTTTTTGACCATTATTATTAAAAGCTATGTTTTATAATTCAGTCCCCTCCTCATGCCTCTCCCATTAAGTGTGTGCCAAAGATCTATATTTCTTTCTCTACCATATTTGGATTGTATCTCTATATACACTCTTGGCACCCCCCACATTTCTGAATTTTTTGCCTTTAGCGCTTTTTTAGAGTATGTATGGGCTTATTTATACACAGAATATTTGAAATTGGGGTTTCTGCATCTTCCTATTCTCAATATAAAAAAATTACATATATATATTTATATACATATATATATATAAATAGAAAAAATGTCATAATGACTGACTATATAACCAACTATAGTTAAGTAAGAAAGGGTTAACTGTGAGGCACTGCAGTATAAATTTGCAGGTAAAGTAATTAAAGTAAAATATTATTATATTTTGTCTCTATCCCAACTTGTTTTATGTCCCTTTAAGTAAGACTCTCTAAATTCCACAAAAATATACATGACTAAATAAAATTATTTCATTTAAAAATGTACTATCTTGCAACTCAAGTTTGCCACCCTCTGGCCATTTAGGAGAATAAAACCAGCTATAATCTTAGCATTGAAGGGACTAGAATTAGTAGTCACCAGGGGGGGGCAGGAAGCTGACCGAATAAGAATGAACACACCTTCCAACCAAAATTTGAATGTTGAATGAAAAAATTGTATCTCTATATACACTCTTGGCACCCCCCGCATTTCTGAATTTTTTGCCTATAGCGCTTTTTTAGAGTATGTATGGGCTTATTTATACACAGAATATTTGAAACTGTGGGTTCTGCATCTTCCTATTCTCAATATTAAAAAAAACGGGTGACGTCATGGTTGTATGCATATGAGTTATTTGTGTTGGTATTTTTGATTGTTCACTATGGCTCATTATGTTTTTGTGGCTTTGGCATTTTCTAATTGGTATTTGGTATATGCTCACTATCTTTGGAGTGTCCTTCCAAAGTGGGTTGGGCTATCCCCGTGTATCTTACGTCTATTATTCCCTATCTTCTTATCTTTTTATTTGATTGGCTGAGTAGAACTATCTACCAATGTTGTTTTTAGCTGATAATTTCAATGTATTATATCTGTGAAATGTGTATACTGTATATGTTTGTGGATATTGGGACTGCACTGCTGTATGCTTTTTGTACTTGATTGTTGTATATTTTTCTATGTTGTTCTTTGTTTTCTTTAGCACATGTTGTCTTGATAAAGGCTCAACTAAGAACCGAAACGTTGACATATGTACTTTTTAATGAAGATTTGACTAAAATTTGAAGATTTTAAAATCCTGTGAGTGCCATGATATTATGTGACTATTCTATGTGACCTGTTCTCTGGATTGCACCCGGGTATTTGAAGATTCCCAATGGTGGAGTGCTTGGCTACAGACTGTTTTATATATATACAGTATATATATACATATACAGTATATATATTTATTTCTGAATATATATATATATATATATATATATATATGTATATATATATGTATATATTAAATAATGTCATAATAACTGGCTATATAACCAACTATAGTTAAAGGGACATAAAACAGGTTGAGATCTGTGCATATCCTAAAAGGGCTGATTAATTAAAAATAGTTTACAAAAAAAATTGTTTAAAAATTGCTGGCAAGTATTTTAAAATCCTTTTAAAAAAAAAGCGAAATTAATTACATAGCTAAGTTGCCTTGAGCAGCCAACTCCACCCACCCTTATCAGTGTTTAGACACAGGCATTGTATTTCAACAGTTTCACAGCTTCTAGGCATTCTCCAGCAGATAATCCCTATGCATTTTTGTATTCTACCAAAGCAACAATAGATATAGATACAGCCATAGAAGGAAATGTGTGGGGAGAGTTAGAGATTTACCATTCAGAAACTAAAAATAAAGGGTTAATGGGGAGGCACTGCAGTATAAATTTGCAGGTAAATTAATTAAAGTACATATATTTTGTCTCTATCCCAACTTGTTTTATGTCCCTTTAAGTAAGAATATCTAAATTCCACAAAAAATACATGACTAAATAAAATAATTTCATTTAAAAATGTATCTTTTGTTTTTTTATAATTTTATCTTGCAACTCAAGCTTGCCCTCCTCTGGCCATGATTATTATTTTTAAATGTAGACCAATTTTCAACAATATTTCTTTAGCATGTAAAAAGACTTACTATGTTCGTTTCTTTAGTTCAAAATGGTCCGCCTGCCCCCTCCCCTATTTCATCACAAGTGTCTTCACGCAATCACTTTTCTATTGTACACGGTCCCGGCATTTGCACATGTGCCAATTTTTGTCAAGGGGGGACTTTTTTAATCTGAACAGAAAGTAACTGCTCACAGTGGAGGCTCCTCCATATGAGCACAGTCGCACGTGAACCCTCTGAGAAAAAAGAAAACAAGAAAGAAAATACATTTTTTTGTGCTGTATAAATATAATTTCTCCAAAAGCCCCCCTATTGGAAAAATCATATTTATTCAGCCAAAAAATGTTCCAGTCTAGACTGTCTAGTTTAATAATAAAAAAAATCCCTTTTTTTTACCGCACGTGTGGTAGAGAGGTATAGCCTGCCATAACCCTTTGCATATTTTTTCTATGTGCCTGCTGCGCCGCCCATAACATAGCCTATACCTTTGCTAATCGCACAATTTTCAGTGTGCAAATTGGGCCATTTTTATGGGCAGGGAGCACTTTTTTTTAGTTTCCTTCTTGCGACGCTCAGATTTACAGGTAACCTTTGCTATGCCATACCCTGGTTTTTCACTTAGCTTCCTCCCCCCTCCTTTTCTCATCTTCTTTATCACCACCATCTCCACCTCCCCTCCTCCCCTTCTGTCCCCCATCACTCCGGCTTCACCAGCTCCCGGCGAGAATCACCAACTGCCGCATTTAGTCTTGCTTGCAGTGGGGAGACATCTGTGAGAAAAGGATAGCGGCCGCCGGGGGGACACCATGCAGGATTAAGATCGCCAAGCATTGGCTACGAGTCGCCGCCTCTAAGGGCCACATTGGGAAGAAACCCCCATTTCCTCTTCCATACAGGTAATTTTGGACCCATATAACGTAAAGGAGATGATTCACACCTGTCCCTAAATACCAGGTACAAAGTTACCCTCAGTACTAGCGCACCTATCCCTAAATACCAGGTACAAAGTTACCCTCAGTACTAGCGCACCTATCCCTTAATACCAGGTACGCAGCTACCCTCAGCACTAGCGCACCTATCCCTTAATACCAGGTACACTGCTACCCTCAGCACTAGCGCACCTATCTCTTAGCACTAGCTAGAAGCTCTGTGTTTCAATAAATACTTTACTTTGAGGCGCGCTTTGTTTACTGTTCTTGTAGATTACATCCCCTATTGCCTGCCCAAGTCACCTGTTTTAAGGGTAAAATAGGGAAGAGTGTAATGAGACATGGAGACAGAGTATTAGGCGCCTGTTAAGAAATATTCTGAAACTGTCACATTAATTCAAGATAATGATTTGAATGAATCAGCCAACAGCAGTTATGTTACTTATAAGCTACCCATTGAAAATATTACTGTGAACAAATATATGAAGCATTATTTGCTGCTCTCCTCTAACTCTTGGCTATCACAACTCTCGCCCTATTTAGCTCGGTGATGTTTCTGTTTCTCAGCCTATTTGGTCCCTTCTGCAGCTGGGTCCCCAATGGGCGTTTTTCCCCCATAAAGCCCTAATGGCAGCTGCTGGGATCTCTGGTGTATAATAAAACCTGCAAGTGCTGTATTAGATGTTTCACAGTGATTATGGGACACAAGATGGTTATAAAAGGAGGAATGTGCTCTCTCAAATCTTCAGGAGTCAGACTTTCACCTGATCCTACAAAGGGAACCTGTAACCCTGAGATGTTGCTTTTACTGTAGCAGTGATTAGAATGATATAAAATGGTAAGCACAAGTCTATTTTCGATGGGTTTAGGTGAATTACACACTATTGCAGCCTACACAGACTCTGGTCCTGAGCCTCCCAGTCTCGGAGTTAGAAATGCAAGCTCTAGAAATTGCTAATGATTGTACAGGTGTGCGTGTAAAGCTTTTGTAACTGACCAGTTGCTGATCACTCTAGAATATGAATATACAGTGTGTGTGTGTATGTATATATATATATATATATATATATATATATATATATATATAAAACTATTTTACATAACTGGTCCGTGAACCCACATTTGAATAACCTACGAGCCGCCACTTACTGCTCAGTACACAGCGGTTTCATTGACGAAAATTGGGAGCGTGTACAATAGAAAAGTAATTGCGAGAAGACACTTGTGACGAAATAGGGGAGGGGGCAGGCGGACGTTTTTGAACTACAGAAACAAACATAGTAAGTCTTTTTACATGCTAAAGCAATATTGTTCAAAATTGGGCTACATTTAAAAATAATAATCATTTTAAACTCTATATGTATGTTTTAAAAGCCGTTTTGGGTTGACTGTCCCTTCAACAAAAAGATCTGTGCCGAAAACACATTTCCTTTTTTACCTGTTTGCTGGAACACTCTCTTGGACTGTTTGCTTGCTGACTGAAGAAAAACTATTTTGCACACTATTATCTCACAGAGAACACATACCTTAAAGGGACATTGTACACTCATTTTGTCTTTGCATAAATGTTTTGTAGATGATCTATTTATATAGCCCATAAAGTTGTTTTTTTTAAATAAATGTATAGTTTTGCTTATTTTTAAGTAACATTGCTCTGATTTTCAGACTCCTAACCAAGCCTCAAAGTGCTATGTGAATACCGTCAGCTACCTTCTCCAGCTTGCTCCTGTTTGTGTAAAGGGTCTTTTCATATGCAAAAGAAGGGGGAGGGGGCAGTGACTTATCTGCCACTTGCAGTGGGCTTTCCAGCTACCTTTTCAACAAAGCCAAACTGACAGCTTCTAAGTAAGTTTTTAAACAGTTTTATACTGGATTTTTATATCAGTATCTGTGCATCTTATTCTTTATAGTAATGTCTATTACATGCAGCTATATGAAAATGAGTGTATACTGTCCATTTAAAGGGAAAGCTTACCCACTTGCTTCAGACACCCAGATGCCCTGGTATCACATAGCCTGACTTACCAAACACAGAAACCGGGTCCAAGGTTCCAAAACTGGGATTGATTATTGTCATAATTGTTATATTCAAAATTTCTTCTAACCTAGAAATCCGGCAGTTGAGGAACTTTACCTGCTACATTTTAATTTCTTATTTATAAGGACCAACCCACAAATTCCTATTGTAGGAGGAATGTAATATTATTAAATTGTGTGGTACCAAATTGGAGTGTAAGAATGTAAAAGCATTTAATAAGCATTGTAAAATAACCATGTTTACTAATCATCTGATTATTTAACCTGTGCTCCAGTACAGATATCCTCAAAATCTGGCCTATTAGGGAGGCCGGAGGACAGGTTTAAAATTCAGTTATAGAGCAATACAGCCACTGCCAAAATGTAAAGCTTTGCTTTATATCATGCACTCTAACCTAAAGCACATTACACAGCTGTAAAAAAACGAGGTAATGTTACTTTTCTGTGAGTGTGCACAGCTTCTGTCACAGGTTGAGAAAATACCTGAGCTCCAAGATGTCTGCCCCCCAGTACAAAGAGGCGGAGCTCCAGTATCTGGCACCTTTAAAGGGAGATGAAACCCAAAATTTTTCTTTCATGATTCAGATAGAGAATACAATTTTAAACAACTTTACAATTTACTTCTATTACTTAATGTTCTTCCTTCTCTTGTTATCCTTTGCTGAAAGGTTTATCTAGGAAAGCTCAGGTTCTAGCTGCTGATTGGTCACTGCATATATATAAATATATATATATCTATATATATATATATATATATATATATATATATATATATATATATATACCGATTTTCATTGGTTCAACCATGTGTTCAGTTAGAAACCAGTAGTGCATTGCTGCTCCTTCAACAGATGATACCAAGAGAATAAAACAAATTAGATAATATAAGTAAATTAGAAAGTTGTTTAAAATGATATCCTCTATCTGAATCATTAAAGAAAATGTTTGGGTTTCATGTCCCTTTAATCCTTTGAGTGCTAATGATGGCTCTGAGCCGTCACAGAGTTTCCCACTCTGGTGCTAATGACGGCTCAGAGCAGTCACTAGCATTCTCCCACCTTGAGGGAGAGCTGGGGGCTCCCACCCACTCCTACCCCGGCGATCGTGCCTGTAGAGTGACAGGCATCGCCGGGGCTTCCCGTTTTGTGTGCAACTTTATTTATACTTAACAATGTTAAGTATAGGAGCAGGGGGCATGCTGCTTAGAAGCCTGTATCTCAGGCATCTAAGCAGCTACAGACCCCCAAGACCCACCATTGGAAAGGTAATCGCCTAACCTTTTCCAACAGTGTTAAGTCTTGGGGGTCTGAAAAAAATAAATAAAAAGTTTAAAAAAAATTGTTCAAAAAAAAAAAAAAAACATTAAAAAATCTTAGCACCCAGGTGGGAGAGTGCTTAGCACTCAAAGGGTTAAGCTCTTAAAACAGGAGAACTGCAGGAACAAGATGAAATGCAATAACAAAGTGAGTAGTTACTATTCTTTTGCAGTTGTGCTCTGTAGTTTAATTTCCCTTTAAACCCTTTACAAAAACACACATATATGCTGGGAGTAAACACTTGCACACAGTGACACACACACACAAAGTCAGACACATTATTACTATTATTATTATTAATAATAATAATAAGAAGAAGAAGAATACAGATACATTTACACAAATATACAGGGACATTTGCACACAGTGACAGATACACACTAAGAGAAAAAACACACACACAAATTTAGACACATTGGGGTCGATCCGATAAAAATCGTCGCCCGCAAAAGCCGGCGACGCCAATAATTGCGCGGATTTGGTATCCTATATACGGCGTAAGCTAGAAGTTACGCGCGTATATTTCTGCCGTCGCCCGCAGTTTTTTGGGCCATAGGCAGGTATACCAAACCCGCGCAGTTTGGTATCCAATATGCAGCGTAAGGACTTACGTGGCGAAAATGGAGAAAACTTACTCCATTTTCACCTCGCCACAAAAAGCAGCCGTAAGAAGCCTTACGCTGACTATTGGAGCCCCGTAACTTCCTAAACTGGCTGCTAAAATAAACCTAACACCTAACGCATGCGCAATGTCTATCTCCCTGTCAACCGCGATCTGCTAAAATAAACCTAACACCTAACGCATGCGCAATGTCTATCTCCCTGTCAACCGCGATCCCCCCCCCCCCGAAATCCCTAATAAAGTTATTACCCCCTAAAACGCCGCTCCCGGACCCCGCCGCCATCTACATAAACTAACCCCCTACTGTGAGCCTCTAAAACCGCCGCCATCTACCTTATCTATCCCCTAATCTGACCCCTTACACCGCCGCCACCTATATAAAAATTATTAACCCCTAATGTAAGCCCCTTACACCGCCGCCATCTCTATTAAAATGATTAACCCCTAATTTAATCTACCTACCCCGCCGCCAGCTATATTATCTATATTAACCCTAAGTATATTATAGTTAATATAGGTATTACATTATATATATTAACTATATTAACCCTAATTATATTAGGGTTAATATAGTTAATATAGTTACTATAGTATTTATATTAACTATATTAACTCTATCTAACCCTAACTAAATTTATATTAAATTAATCTAATTCATTTATAAACTAAAATATTCCTATTTAAATCTAAATACTTACCTATAAAATAAACCCTAAGATAGCTACAATATAATTAATAATTACATTGTAGCTATGTTAGGGTTAATATTTATTTTACAGGTAAATTGTTAATTATTTTAACTAGGTATAATAGATATTAAATAGTTATTAACTATTTAATATCTACCTAGTTAAAATAATTACCCAATTACCTGTAAAATAAATCCTAACCTAAGTTACAAATACACCTACACTATCAATAAATTTAATAAACTACTAACATCTATCTAAAAATACAATTAAATTAACTAAACTAAATTACAAAAACAAACAAACACTAAATTACAAAAAATAAAAAAAAGATTACAAGATATTTAAGCTAATTACACCTATTCTAAGCCCCCTAATAAAATAATAAACCCCCAAAATAAAAAAAATTCCCTGCCCTATTCTAAATTCAACAAATTTCAAAGCTCTTTACCTTACCAGCCCTTAAAAGGACCTTTTGTGGGGCATGCCCCAAAGAATTCAGCTCTTTTGCATACAAGAAATACAATACCCCCCCCCCCATTACAACCCACCACCCACATACCCCTATTCTAAACCCACCCAAACCCCCCTTAAAAAAGCCTAACACTACCCCCCTGAAGATCTCCCTACCTTGTCTTCACCACACCGGGCCGAACTCCTGATCCGATCCGGGCGATGTCTTCCTCCAAGCGGCAAAGAAGAATTCTTCCTCCGGCGATGTCTTCCTCCAAGCGGCAAAGAAGAATTCTTCCTCCGGCGACGTCTTCCTCCAAGCGGCAGCAAAGTCTTCATTCTTCCGGCGGCATCTTCAATCTTCTTTCTTCGCTCCGCCGCCGCGGAGCATCCATCCCGGCCGACTGCTGAACTTGGAATGATGTACCTTTAAATGACGTCATCCAAGATGGCGTCCGCCGAATTCCGATTGGCTGATAGGATTCTATCAGCCAATCGGAATTAAGTTAAAAAAATCTGATTGGCTGATTGAATCAGCCAATCAGATTCAAGTTCAATCCGATTGGCTGATCCAATCAGCCAATCAGATTGAGCTCGCATTCTATTGGCTGATCGGAACAGCCAATAGAATGCGAGCTCAATCTGATTGGCTGATTGGATCAGCCAATCGGATTGAACTTGAATCTGATTGGCTGATTCAATCAGCCAATCAGATTTTTTTAACTTAATTCCGATTGGCTGATAGAATCCTATCAGCCAATCGGAATTCGGCGGACGCCATCTTGGATGACGTCATTTAAAGGTACATCATTCCAAGTTCAGCAGTCGGCCGGGATGGATGCTCCGCGGCGGCGGAGCGAAGAAAGAAGATTGAAGATGCCGCCGGAAGAATGAAGACTTTGCTGCCGCTTGGAGGAAGACGTCGCCGGAGGAAGAATTCTTCTTTGCCGCTTGGAGGAAGACATCGCCGGAGGAAGAATTCTTCTTTGCCGCTTGGAGGAAGACATCGCCGGAGGAAGAATTCTTCTTTGCCGCTTGGAGGAAGACATCGCCCGGATCGGATCAGGTGTTCGGCCCGGTGTGGTGAAGACAAGGTAGGGAGATCTTCAGGGGGGTAGTGTTAGGCTTTTTTAAGGGGGGTTTGGGTGGGTTTAGAATAGGGGTATGTGGGTGGTGGGTTGTAATGGGGGGGGGGGGTATTGTATTTCTTGTATGCAAAAGAGCTGAATTCTTTGGGGCATGCCCCACAAAAGGCCCTTTTAAGGGCTGGTAAGGTAAAGAGCTTTGAAATTTGTTGAATTTAGAATAGGGCAGGGAATTTTTTTTATTTTGGGGGTTTATTATTTTATTAGGGGGCTTAGAATAGGTGTAATTAGCTTAAATATTTTGTAATCTTTTTTTTATTTTTTGTAATTTAGTGTTTGTTTTTTTTTGTAATTTAGTTTAGTTAATTTAATTGTATTTTTAGATAGATGTTAGTAGTTTATTAAATTTATTGATAGTGTAGGTGTATTTGTAACTTAGGTTAGGATTTATTTTACAGGTAATTGGGTAATTATTTTAACTAGGTAGATATTAAATAGTTAATAACTATTTAATATCTATTATACCTAGTTAAAATAATTAACAATTTACCTGTAAAATAAATATTAACCCTAACATAGCTACAATGTAATTATTAATTATATTGTAGCTATCTTAGGCCTAGATTTAGAGTTCGGCGGTAAAAGGGCTGTTAACGCTCCGCGGGCTTTTTTCTGGCCGCACCATAAATTTAACTCTGGTATCGAGAGTTAAAACAAATGCTGCGTTAGGCTCCAAAAAAGGAGCGTAGGGCATTTTTACCGCAAATGCAACTCTCGATACCAGAGTTGCTTACGGACGCGGCCGGCATCAAAAACGTGCTCGTGCACGATTCCCCCATAGGAAACAATGGGACTGTTTGAGCTGAAAAAAAACCTAACACCTGCAAAAAAGCAGCGTTCAGCTCCTAACGCAGCCCCATTGTTTCCTATGGGGAAACACTTCCTACGTCTGCACCTAACACTCTAACATGTACCCCGAGTCTAAGCACCCCTAACCTTACACTTATTAACCCCTAATCTGCCGCTCCCGCTATCGCTGACCCCTGCATATTATTATTAACCCCTAATCTTCCGCTCCGTAAGCCGCCGCAACCTACGTTATCCCTATGTACCCCTAATCTGCTGCCCTAACATCGCCGACCCCTATGTTATATTTATTAACCCCTAATCTGCCCCCCACAACGTCGCCGACACCTACCTACACTTATTAACCCCTAATCTGCCGAGCGGACCTGAGCGCTACTATAATAAAGTTATTAACCCCAAATCCGCCTCACTAACCCTATCATAAATAGTATTAACCCCTAATCTGCCCTCCCTAACATCGCCGACACCTACCTTCAATTATTAACCCCTAATCTGACGACCGGAGCTCACCGCTATTCTAATAAATGTATTAACCCCTAAAGCTAAGTCTAACCCTAACACTAACACCCCCCTAACTTAAATATAATTTTAATCTAACGAAATAAATTAACTCTTATTAAATAAATTAATCCTATTTAAAGCTAAATACTTACCTGTAAAATAAACCCTAATATAGCTACAATATAAATTATAATTATATTATAGCTATTTTAGGATTAATATTTATTTTACAGGTAACTTTGTATTTATTTTAACTAGGTACAATAGCTATTAAATAGTTAAGAACTATTTAATAGTTACCTAGTTAAAATAATAACAAATTTACCTGTAAAATAAATCCTAACCTAGGATATAATTAAACCTAACACTACCCTATCAATAAAATAATTAAATAAACTACCTACAATTACCTACAATTAACCTAACACTACACTATCAATAAATTAAATAAACACAATTGCTACAAATAAATACAATTAAATAAACTAGCTAAAGTACAAAAAATAAAAAAGAACTAAGTTACAGAAAATAAAAAAATATTTACAAACATAAGAAAAATATTACAACAATTTTAAACTAATTACACCTACTCTAAGCCCCCTAATAAAATAAAAAAGCCCCCCAAAATAATAAATTCCCTACCCTATTCTAAATTAAAAAAGTTACAAGCTCTTTTACCTTACCAGCCCTGAACAGGGCCCTTTGCGGGGCATGCCCCAAGAAGTTCAGCTCTTTTGCCTGTAAAAAAAAACATACAATACCCCCCCCCCAACATTACAACCCACCACCCACATACCCCTAATCTAACCCAAACCCCCCTTAAATAAACCTAACACTAATCCCCTGAAGATCTTCCTACCTTGTCTTCACCATCCAGGTATCACCGATCCGTCCTGGCTCCAAGATCTTCATCCAACCCAAGCGGGGGTTGGCGATCCATAATCCGGTGCTGAAGAGGTCCAGAAGAGGCTCCAAAGTCTTCATCCTATCCGGCAAGAAGAGGACATCCGGACCGGCAACCATCTTGATCCAAGCGGCATCTTCTATCTTCATCCGATGACGACCGGCTCCATCCTGAAGACCTCCACCGCGGACCCATCTTCTTCCGGCGACGTCCAACTGCAGAATGACGGTTCCTTTAAGGGACGTCATCCAAGATGGCGTCCCTCGAATTCCGATTGGCTGATAGGATTCTATCAGCCAATCGGAATTAAGGTAGGAATATTCTGATTGGCTGATGGAATCAGCCAATCAGAATCAAGTTCAATCCGATTGGCTGATCCAATCAGCCAATCAGATTGAGCTCGCATTCTATTGGCTGTTCCGATCAGCCAATAGAATGCGAGCTCAATCTGATTGGCTGATTGGATCAGCCAATCGGATTGAACTTGATTCTGATTGGCTGATTCCATCAGCCAATCAGAATATTCCTACCTTA
This sequence comes from Bombina bombina, assembly GCF_027579735.1. NCBI lineage: Eukaryota > Metazoa > Chordata > Amphibia > Anura > Bombinatoridae > Bombina > Bombina bombina. Next base: position 498,941,643 of record NC_069505.1, read on the forward strand.
ATTCCGATTGGCTGATAGAATCCTATCAGCCAATCGGAATTCGAGGGACGCCATCTTGGATGACGTCCCTTAAAGGAACCGTCATTCTGCAGTTGGACGTCGCCGGAAGAAGATGGGTCCGCGGTGGAGGTCTTCAGGATGGAGCCGGTCGTCATCGGATGAAGATAGAAGATGCCGCTTGGATCAAGATGGTTGCCGGTCCGGATGTCCTCTTCTTGCCGGATAGGATGAAGACTTTGGAGCCTCTTCTGGACCTCTTCAGCACCGGATTATGGATCGCCAACCCCCGCTTGGGTTGGATGAAGATCTTGGAGCCAGGACGGATCGGTGATACCTGGATGGTGAAGACAAGGTAGGAAGATCTTCAGGGGATTAGTGTTAGGTTTATTTAAGGGGGGTTTGGGTTAGATTAGGGGTATGTGGGTGGTGGGTTGTAATGTTGGGGGGGGGGGGTATTGTATGTTTTTTTTTACAGGCAAAAGAGCTGAACTTCTTGGGGCATGCCCCGCAAAGGGCCCTGTTCAGGGCTGGTAAGGTAAAAGAGCTTGTAACTTTTTTAATTTAGAATAGGGTAGGGAATTTATTATTTTGGGGGGCTTTGTTATTTTATTAGGGGGCTTAGAGTAGGTGTAATTAGTTTAAAATTGTTGTAATATTATTCTTATGTTTGTAAATATTTTATTATTTTCTGTAACTTAGTTCTTTTTTATTTTTTGTACTTTAGCTAGTTTATTTAATTGTATTTATTTGTAGCAATTGTGTTTATTTAATTTATTGATAGTGTAGTGTTAGGTTAATTGTAGGTAATTGTAGGTAGTTTATTTAATTATTTTATTGATAGGGTAGTGTTAGGTTTAATTATATCTTAGGTTAGGATTTATTTTACAGGTAAATTTGTTATTATTTTAACTAGGTAACTATTAAATAGTTCTTAACTATTTAATAGCTATTGTACCTGGTTAAAATAAATACAAAGTTGCCTGTAAAATAAATATTAATCCTAAAATAGCTATAATATAATTATAATTTATATTGTAGCTATATTAGGGTTTATTTTACAGGTAAGTATTTAGCTTTAAATAGGATTAATTTATTTAATAAGAGTTAATTTATTTCGTTAGATTAAAATTATATTTAAGTTAGGGGGGTGTTAGTGTTAGGGTTAGACTTAGCTTTAGGGGTTAATACATTTATTAGAATAGCGGTGAGCTCCGGTCGTCAGATTAGGGGTTAATAATTGAAGGTAGGTGTCGGCGATGTTAGGGAGGGCAGATTAGGGGTTAATACTATTTATGATAGGGTTAGTGAGGCGGATTCGGGGTTAATAACTTTATTATAGTAGCGCTCAGGTCCGCTCGGCAGATTAGGGGTTAATAAGTGTAGGTAGGTGTCGGCGACGTTGAGGGGGGCAGATTAGGGGTTAATAAATATAATATAGGGGTCGGCGGTGTTAGGGGCAGCAGATTAGGGGTACATAGGGATAACGTAGGTGGCGGCGCTTTGCGGTCGGAAGATTAGGGGTTAATTATTGTAAGTAGCTGGCGGCGATGTTGTGGGGGGCAGATTAGGGGTTAATAAATGTAATATAGGGGTCGGCGGGGTTAGGGGCAGCAGATTAGCGGTACATAAGTATAACGTAGGTGGCGGTCGGAAGATTAGGGGTTAAAATTTTTAATCGAGTGGCGGCGATGTGGGGGGAGCTCGGTTTAGGGGTACATAGGTAGTTTATGGGTGTTAGTGTACTTTAGGGTACAGTAGTTAAGAGCTTTATAAACCGGCGTTAGCCATAAAGCTCTTAACTCCTGCTATTTTCAGGCGGCTGGAATCTTGTCGTTAGAGCTCTAACGCTCACTGCAGAAACGACTCTAAATACCGGCGTTAGAAAGATCCCATTGAAAAGATAGGCTACGCAAATGGCGTAGGGGGATCTGCGGTATGGAAAAGTCGCGGCTGTAAAGTGAGCGTTAGACCCTTTAATCACTGACTCCAAATACCAGCGGGCGGCCAAAACCAGCGTTAGGAGCCTCTAACGCTGGTTTTGACGGCTACCGCCGAACTCTAAATCTAGGCCTAAGGTTTATTTTATAGGTAAGTATTTAGATTTAAATAGGAATATTTTAGTTTATAAATGAATTAGATTAATTTAATATAAATTTAGTTAGGGTTAGATAGAGTTAATATAGTTAATATAAATACTATAGTAACTATATTAACTATATTAACCCTAATATAATTAGGGTTAATATAGTTAATATATATAATGTAATACCTATATTAACTATAATATACTTAGGGTTAATATAGATAATATAGCTGGCGGCGGGGTAGGTAGATTAAATAAGGGATTAATCATTTTAATAGAGATGACGGCGGTGTAAGGGGCTTACATTAGGGGTTAATAATATTAATATAGATGGCGGCGGTGTTAGGGGCTCACTTTAGGGGGTTATAGATATAATATAGCTGGCGGCGAGGTACGGGAGCGGCGGTTTAGGGGTTAATAACTTTATTAGGTTGCGGCGGGGTACGGGAGCGGCGGTTTAGGGGTTAATAGCTTTTTTATTGTTAGGCTAGTGAGGGGGGATAGCGGATAGAGGGTTAGACAGTGCGGGCTATGTTATGGAGGCGTGTTAGACAGTGCGGGCTATGTTAGGGAGGCGTGTTAGACAGTGCGGGTGTTTTAGACTTTAGTCAGGTTTTATAGGCGCCGGCAGATTCTAACGTGGCGCAAGTCACTGGCGACGCCAGAAATTTGTACTTGCGCAGATTTCTGGACATCGCTGGTTTGTGAGACTTACGGCACGTTAGCATCTGACGGCGACCTATATGGGATGGCTCGAGTTGCGAGCTGAAACTGCGGGCGACGCCGGTCTCCTCGCTTGCGCCGCAAACTGCGATCGATATCGGATCGCGCCCATTATTATAATTAAAGGGACACTCAATCAAAATGAAACTTTCATTATTCAAATAGAGCATGCAATTTTAAACAACTTTCCAATTTACTTCCATTAAACAAAATGTGCCCAGTCTTTTTATATTTAAGCTTTTTAAATCACCAGATCCTACTGAGCATGTGCAAGAGTTCACAGACCAGCAAGGCCAGTCAAATGCTTAGTTGCATTGGAAGAGGTTTTAATAGCAGAAATAGCAAGGTTCTTATGCCACTTTACAGATCATTAATTAGACCAAATCTGGAATACTGTGTACAGTTCTGGAGACCATATCTTCAGAAAGATATAAATAAATTAGAAGCTGTCCAAAGGAGGGCTACTAAAATGGTACATGGTCTAAAATATAAAACGTACAAATAAAGACTCTATGATCTAAATATGTATAGTTTAGAGGATAGAAGGGAAAGAGGTGACATGATACAAACCTTTAAATATATGAAGGGACTTAATAAAATAGAAGCTGAAAGCATTTTTCACAAAAAAATAAATGCCAAAACAAGGGGTCACAATCTAAAGTTAGAGGGTAGCAGATTCAGGAGAAATTTAAGGAAGCATTTTTTTTACAGAAAGTGTGGTGGATTCATGGAATGAACTTCCATTTGAGGTGGTAAACACAAAGACTGTAAAGGAATTTAAAAATGCCTGGGACATAAGGCTATCCTAAGGAAAAAGTAACATGTAATATGGGTAGACATGATGGGACATGCATAAGGCTATCCTAAGGAAAAAGTAACATGTAATATGGGTAGACTTGATGGGCCTTTTTGGTTCTTATCTACCGTCAAATTCTATGTTTATATGTAACAGAAAAAACACACACACATATTTAGACATTATTATTATTATTATTAAAGGGACACTCAAGTCAAAATTAAACTTTCATTATTCAAATAGAGCATGCAATTTTAAACAACTTTCCAATTTACTTCTATTAAACAAAATGTGCCCAGTCTTTTTATATTTAAGCTTTTTAAATCACCAGATCCTACTGAGCATGTGCAAGAATTCACAGAATAAGTGTGTATGCATTTATGATTGGCTGATGGCTGTCACATGGTACGTGAATGCATTTGTGATTGGCTGATGGCTGTCACATGGTACAGGGGGAGTGGAAATAGACATCACTTAAATTTGTCAGAAAATAATCTACTACTCATATAAAGTATTGTCTTGTTATTTTGCATTTGTTGATTATGCAAATCTACTGTGTTAACTGGTCGTTTAATAATACAAATAATAATATAAAGCACAAAACTCACTCAGCTCTACATCATTAAAGTAGACCATTACACACACTTTATCACTTATAAAGAAATGTGAACTGCTAAACCACACTGATTTCAATGTTTGCTTCTAACAACACAGTTCGTTGCCCTGGCACAATGAACTTTATCCTGGTTGCTTACCACCCTCCAAATACACACTTTCCATCCTGTCCCCAAAACAGAAAAAAAAGTCAACCATAAACAAACAACAAGTTAGATTATGTATGTGACAGTGTATTAGTGGGGTCATCAGCCAGCTCAGGAGTTATCATTTAATTAATATAAATACATAGCAGTAGTGAAACTGGTACTTTTGCACTAGCTGCTCAACCTGTTGTTCCGGCTCTGCTAATATCAGTATAATTTGGAAAAACATTATCATTTTTGAGAGTTAGAATTAAAAAATGTTTTCCAGTGTCTCCTATGGCTCGCCGGAAACAGAAGTTATGAAGCAGCGGTCTATGCTCCATAACCTGTCCGCCTGCTCTGAGGAGGCGGACAGAAATCAACCCGATCGAATACAATCGGGTTGATTGACACCCCCTACTAGCGGCAGGTTGTCCGCAAATCTGCAGGGAGCGGCATTGCACCAGCAGTTCACAAAAACTGCTGGTGCAATGATAAATGCCGACAGCATATGCTGTCGGCATTTATCGATGTGCGGTGGACATGATTCGCTATAGCGGATCATGTCTGTCCGCACCATGATAAATCTACCCCAAAGGCTGAAATGGCGGGATTGCTAATGCAGGTTTGTCATTGGAAGAGACAGTGACATGCCAATAAGTTAAATGGTCAGTCTTATAAAGAAGCTAGGTGGCATTATTCATGTAAAAGCAGTTGAAGGATCAGTCCTATTTAGGAAACATATTGACATGTTAATCGGTTAAAAAGTCCTACAAGACCTAATTGTTTATATATATATATATATGAATTTTAATGTCTCTAAGGAAGATGGTAGAAATCTTTAAGCCTTTGATTCACTTTATATTGATATTTGATTGTAGTATTATTAAGAAGAGACTCATAGAGACTCCTCTGTACATTGTTCCAACACCGACTGAGAATTGAGACCTATAGTATGTTTCATCTTTAAAACTATCTTACATTGTGCCAGTCAGCTACCTCATATTTATTGGGTTCATTTATTGTAAGCACATCGCACACCTATTGCCTCTTTTCGGTCTATTCTATGTTTTGAAACCGTAAAGATGAAATAAAGTGTTGTACTATTGGTTTGTCCTGTGCTCTCTTTCATATTCCTTGAGGGATTACCTTTCACATCACCATACTAAAAGAGCAATCATAGTGGCCCATATACAGAGGACCGAAAAAGAAGCTACAGAGGAAAAAGGACACTGTGTGGCAAGACAAGCCGGGTGCCAGTACGGCTCTCCTATGCAACATTCTTGCCTCATAAGATTGAGGGTCAGCTCTGTGAGTAAATTACCATAGTGGGTTCTCCTTCTACATTTAGAAATATATGGAAAGACTCACCTGTCACAACTTATCTAAGGAGAGACTGTTATTGTTTAATATTTTATAACCATCCTAACTGATTTCACTTTATATATATATATATATATATATATATATACAGTATATATATATATATATATATATATATATATATATATGTTCTAACCAGCTATATAAATACATCAACTAATGTTCCTCAATAGAAGCAGATAACTCAATGTCTCTATTCATACCCATTGGTTTAAAGGGTGCACAATCTGCCTCAGCGTGAACAACCTATTTCCAAAACTTTCATCTCTGCATATAAATTCTATTGGTTTAAAGGGACAGTATACACCAATTATCATATAACTGCATTTAATAGACACTACTATAAAGAAGAATATGCACAGATACTGATATAAAAATCCAGTAAAAAAACATTTAAAAACTTACTTAGAAGCTGCCAGTTTAGCTCTGTTAAAAAGGTTACTGGAACGCCCACTGCAAGTGGGAAATATCAGACACCCCCCTCCCCTTCCTTTGCATATGAAAAGACTCTTTATAGAAACAGGAGTAAGCTGGGGTAGGTATACCCCGGTATACTCCAGAAACTTTGGGGCTTGGTAAGGAGTCTGAAAATCAGAGCAATGTTATTTAAAAATAAGCAAAACTATCCATTTAAAAAACAAAAAAAAAACAACTTATGGGCTATATAAATAGATCATCTACAAAACATTTATGCAAAGAAAAAATGAGTGTGTAATGTCCCTTTAACACTAAAGCTGCTATTAAATTGTATAGCAACAAAATGAGTGGATACTCCATGGGATATATACCGGGATATATAACTCTTCTCTATATTTCTATATTTCTTAAATGTTCATTGAATTATTTCTTAGGTGTTCATTAAATTAAGTTTTCAGGCTCATTTTTGTTCCCCCGGTGTACTTTTTCTTACATGAGCACTCTAGCTGGTATACAACATACTTTGATCTAAAGTTAGTATAAAATGAGAAATTGCTTTTTAAGGTTTATTTGTGTATATGAATTAACTAATTTTGTGTTTTGAAGCCACAACCTAATCAATGGGTTGAGAGCTTCTAGGAATAATCAGATATCATTACTTTATCACATTGTGTACATATACATGTGTCAATCTTATATCTGTAGGTATAATCAGATTTCATTTCTGTATCACATTGTGTACATATACATGTGTCTGTATCTTATATCTGTAGGTATAATCAGATCTTGTTACTGTATCACATTGTGTACATATACATGTGTCTGTATCTTATATCAGTAGGTATAATCAGATCTCAATACTTTATCACATTGTGTACATATACATGTGTCTATATCTTATATCTGTAGGTATAATCAGATCTCATTACTTTATCACATTGTGTACATATACATGTGTATTTATCTTATATCTGTAGGTATAATCAGACCTCATTACTGTATCACATTGTGTACATATACATGTGTCTTTATCTTATATCTGTAGGTATAATCAGATCTCATTACTGTATCACACTGTGTACATATACATGTGTCTTTATCTTATATCTGTAGGTATAATCAGATCTCATTACTTTATCACATTGTGTACATATACATGTGTCTTTATCTTATATCTGTAGGTATAATCATATCTCATTACTGTATCACACTGTGTACATATACATGTGTCTTTATCTTATATCTGTAGGTATAATCAGATCTCATTACTTTATCACATTGTGTACATATACATGTGTCTTTATCTTATATCTGTAGGTATAATAAGATATCATTACTTTATCACACTGTGTACATATACATGTGTCTGTATCTTATATCTGTAGGTATAATCAGAACTCATTACTGTATCACATTGTGTACATATGCATGTGTCTTTATCTTATATCTGTAGGTATAATCAGATCTCATTACTGTATCACATAGTGTACATATAGATGTGTCTGTATCTTATATCTGTAGGTATAATCAGATCTCATTACTTTATCACATTGTGTACATATACATGAGTATTAATCTTATATCTGTAGGTATAATCAGATCTCATTACTTTATCACACTGTGTACATATACATGTGACTTTATAATATATCTGTAGATATTATCAGATCTCATAACTGTATAACATTGTGTACATATTCATGTGTCTATCTTATATCTGTAGGTATAATCATATATCTTTACTGTATCACACTGTGTACATATACATGGGTCTTTATCTTATATCTGTAGGAATAATCAGATCTCATTACATTATCACATTGTGTACATATGTACGTGTCTATCTTATGTCTGTAGGTATAATCATATATCTTTACTGTATCACACTGTGTACATATACATGGGTCTTTATCTTATATCTGTAGGAATAATCAGATCTCATTACTTTATCACATTGTGTACATATGCACGTGTCTATCTTATGTCTGTAGGTATAATCAGATCTCATTACTTTATCACATTGTGTACATATACATGTGTATTTATCTTATATCTGTAGGTATAATCAGATCTCATTACTTTATCACATTGTGTACATATACATGTGTCTTTATCTTATATCTGTAGGTAAATCATATCTCATTACATTATCACATTGCGTACATATACATGTGTTTTTATCTTATATATGTAGGTATAATCATATCTCATTACTGTATCACACTGTGTACATATACATGTGTCTTTATCTTATATCTGTAGGTATAATCAGATCTCATTACTTTATCACACTGTGTACATATACATGTGTCTTTATCTTATATCTGTAGGTATAATCAGATCTCATTACTTTATCAAACTGTGTACATATACGTGTGTCTTTATCTTATATCTGTAGGTATAATCAGATCTCATTACTTTATCACATTGTGTACATATACATGTGTCTTTATCTTATATCTGTAGGTATAATCAGATCTCATTACTTTATTACACTGTGTACATATACATGTGTCTTTATCTTATATCTGTAGGTATAATCAGATCTTATTACTTTATCACATTGTGTACATATACATGTGTCTGTATCTTATATCTGTAGGTATAATCAGATCTGATTACTATATCTCACTGTGTACATATACATGTGTCTTTATCTTATATCTGTAGGTATAATCAGATCTCATTACTTTATCACATTGTGTACATATACCTGCTTCTTTATCTTATATATGTAGGTATAATCAGATCTCATTACTTTATCACATTGTGTACATATACCTGCTTCTTTATCTTATATCTGTAGGTATAATCAGATCTCATTACTTTATCACATTGTGTACATATACATGTGTCTGTATCTTATATTTGTATGTATAATCAGATCTCATTACTTTATCACATTGTGTACATATACATGTGTCTGTATCTTATATTTGTATGTATAATCAGATCTCATTACTTTATCACATTGTGTACATATACATGTGTCTGTATCTTATATTTGTATGTATAATCAGATCTCATTACTTTATCACATTGTGTACATATACATGTGTCTTTATCTTATATCAGTAGGTATAATCAGATCTCATTACTTTATCACATTGTGTACATATACATGTGTCTGTAGCTTATATTTGTATGTATAATCAGATCTCATTACTTTATCACATTGTGTACATATACATGTGTCTTTATCTTATATCAGTAGGTATAATCAGATCTCATTACTTTATCACATTGTGTACATATACATGTGTCTGTATCTTATATTTGTATGTCAAATCAGATCTCATTACTTTATCACATTGTGTACATATACATGTGTCTTTATCTTATATCTGTAGATATAATCAGATCTCACTACTGCATCACATTGTGTACATATACATGTGTCTTTAAGTTATATCTGTAGGTATAATCAGATCTCATTACTTTATCACATTGTGTACATATACGTGTGTCTTTATCTTATATCTGTAGGTATAATCAGATCTCATTACTTTATCACATTGTGTACATATACATGTGTCTTTATCTTATATCTGTAGGTATAATAAGAAATCATTACTTTATCACACTGTGTACATATACATGTGTCTGTATCTTATATCAGTAGGTATAATCAGATCTCATTACTTTATTAAACTGTGTACATATACATGTGTCTTTATCTTATATCTGTAGGTATAATCAGATCTTATTACTTTATCACATTGTGTACATATACATGTGTCTGTATCTTATATCTGTAGGTATAATCAGATCTGATTACTATATCACACTGTGTACATATACACGTGTCTTTATCTTATATCTGTAGGTATAATCAGATCTCATTACTTTATCACATTGTGTACATATACATGTGTCTGTATCTTATATTTGTATGTATAATCAGATCTCATTACTTTATCACATTGTGTACATATACATGTGTCTGTATCTTATATTTGTATGTATAATCAGATCTCATTACTTTATCACATTGTGTACATATACATGTGTCTGTATCTTATATTTATATGTATAATCAGATCTCATTACTTTATCACATTGTGTACATATACATGTGTCTTTATCTTATATCAGTAGGTATAATCAGATCTCATTACTTTATCACATTGTGTACATATACATGTGTCTGTATCTTATATTTGTATGTATAATCAGATCTCATTACTTTATCACATTGTGTACATATACATGTGTCTTTATCTTACATCAGTAGGTATAATCAGATCTCATTACTTTATCACATTGTGTACATATACATGTGTCTGTATCTTATATTTGTATGTATAATCAGATCTCATTACTTTATCACATTGTGTACATATACCTGCTTCTTTATCTTATATCTGTAGGTATAATCAGATCTCATTACTTTATCACATTGTGTACATATACCTGCTTCTTTATCTTATATCTGTAGGTATAATCAGATCTCATTACTTTATCACATTGTGTACATATACATGTGTCTGTATCTTATATTTGTATGTATAATCAGATCTCATTACTTTATCACATTGTGTGCATATACATGTGTCTGTATCTTATATTTATATGTATAATCAGATCTCATTACTTTATCACATTGTGTACATATACATGTGTCTTTATCTTATATCAGTAGGTATAATCAGATCTCATTACTTTATCAAATTGTGTACATATACATGTGTCTGCATCTTATATTTGTATGTATAATCAGATCTCATTACTTTATCACATTGTGTACATATACATGTGTCTGTATCTTATATTTGTATGTATAATCAGATCTCATTACTTTATCACATTGTGTACATATACATGTGTCTTTATCTTATATCAGTAGGTATAATCAGATCTCATTACTTTATCACATTGTGTACATATACATGTGTCTGTATCTTATATTTGTATGTATAATCAGATCTCATTACTTTTTCACATTGTGTACATATACATGTGTCTTTATCTTATATCAGTAGGTATAATCAGATCTCATTACTTTATCACATTGTGTACATATACATGTGTCTGTATCTTATATTTGTATGTCAAATCAGATCTCATTACTTTATCACATTGTGTACATATACATGTGTCTTTATCTTATATCTGTAGATATAATCAGATCTCACTACTGTATCACATTGTGTACATATACATGTGTCTTTAAGTTATATCTGTAGGTATAATCAGATCTCATTACTTTATCACATTGTGTACATATACGTGTGTCTTTATCTTATATCTGTAGGTATAATCAGATCTCATTACTTTATCACATTGTGTACATATACATGTGTCTTTATCTTATATCTGTAGGTATAATAAGAAATCATTACTTTATCACACTGTGTACATATACATGTGTCTGTATCTTATATCAGTAGGTATAATCAGATCTCATTACTTTATTAAACTGTGTACATATACATGTGTCTTTATCTTATATCTGTAGGTATAATCAGATCTTATTACTTTATCACATTGTGTACATATTCATGTGTCTGTATCTTATATCTGTAGGTATAATCAGATCTGATTACTATATCACACTGTGTACATATACACGTGTCTTTATCTTATATCTGTAGGTATAATCAGATCTCATTACTTTATCACATTGTGTACATATACCTGCTTCTTTATCTTATATCTGTAGGTATAATCAGATCTCATTACTTTATCACATTGTGTACATATACATGTGTCTGTATCTTATATTTGTATGTATAATCAGATCTCATTACTTTATCACATTGTGTACATATACATGTGTCTGTATCTTATATTTGTATGTATAATCAGATCTCATTACTTTATCACATTGTGTACATATACATGTGTCTGTATCTTATATTTATATGTATAATGAGATCTCATTACTTTATCACATTGTGTACATATACATGTGTCTTTATCTTATATCAGTAGGTATAATCAGATCTCATTACTTTATCACATTGTGTACATATACATGTGTCTGTATCTTATATTTGTATGTATAATCAGATCTCATTACTTTATCACATTGTGTACATATACATGTGTCTTTATCTTACATCAGTAGGTTTAATCAGATCTCATTACTTTATCACATTGTGTACATATACATGTGTCTGTATCTTATATTTGTATGTATAATCAGATCTCATTACTTTATCACATTGTGTACATATACCTGCTTCTTTATCTTATATCTGTAGGTATAATCAGATCTCATTACTTTATCACATTGTGTACATATACATGTGTCTGTATCTTATATTTGTATGTATAATCAGATCTCATTACTTTATCACATTGTGTACATATACATGTGTCTGTATCTTATATTTATATGTATAATCAGATCTCATTACTTTATCACATTGTGTACATATACATGTGTCTTTATCTTATATCAGTAGGTATAATCAGATCTCATTACTTTATCACATTGTGTACATATACATGTGTCTGTATCTTATATTTGTATGTATAATCAGATCTCATTACTTTATCACATTGTGTACATATACATGTGTCTTTATCTTATATCAGTAGGTATAATCAGATCTCATTACTTTATCACATTGTGTACATATACATGTGTCTGTATCTTATATTTGTATGTCAAATCAGATCTCATTACTTTATCACATTGTGTACATATACATGTGTCTTTATCTTATATCTGTAGATATAATCAGATCTCACTACTGTATCACATTGTGTACATATACATGTGTCTTTAAGTTATATCTGTAGGTATAATCAGATCTCATTACTTCATCACATTGTGTACATATACATGTGTTTTTATCTTATATATGTAGGTATAATCATATCTCATTACTGTATCACACTGTGTACATATACATGTGTCTTTATCTTATATCTGTAGGTATAATCAGATCTCAGTACTTTATCACAATGTGTACATATACATGTGTCTTTATCTTATATCTGTAGGTATAATCAGATCTCATTACTTTATCACACTGTGTGCATATACATGTGTCTTTATCTTATATCTGTAGGTATAATCAGATCTCATTACTTTATCACATTGTGTACATATACATGTGTCTTTATCTTATATCTGTAGGTATAATCAGATCTCATTACTTTATCACACTGTGTACATATACATGTGTCTGTATCTTATATTTGTATGTATAATCAGATCTCATTACTTTATCACATTGTGTACATATACATGTGTCTTTATCTTATATCAGTAGGTATAATCAGATCTCATTACTTTATCACATTGTGTACATATACATGTGTCTTTATCTTGTATCTGTAGGTATAATCAGATCTCATTACTTTATCAAATTGTGTAAATATACATGTGTCTGTATCTTATATTTGTATGTATAATCAGATCTCATTACTTTATCACATTGTGTACATATACATGTGTCTTTATCTTATATCAGTAGGTATAATCAGATCTCATTACTTTATCACATTGTGTACATATACATGTGTCTTTATCTTATATCTGTAGGTATAATCAGATCTCATTACTTTATCACATTGTGTAAATATACATGTGTCTGTATCTTATATTTGTATGTATAATCAGATCTCATTACTTTATCACATTGTGTACATATACATGTGTCTTTATCTTATATCAGTAGGTATAATCAGATCTCATTACTTTATCACATTGTGTACATATACATGTGTCTGTATCTTATATTTGTATGTCAAATCAGATCTCATTACTTTATCACATTGTGTACATATACATGTGTCTTTATCTTATATCTGTAGATATAATCAGATCTCACTACTGTATCACATTGTGTACATATACATGTGTCTTTAAGTTATATCTGTAGGTATAATCAGATCTCATTACTTCATCACATTGTGTACATATACATGTGTTTTATCTTATATATGTAGGTATAATCATATCTCATTACTGTATCACACTGTGTACATATACATGTGTCTTTATCTTATATCTGTAGGTATAATCAGATCTCAGTACTTTATCACAATGTGTACATATACATGTGTCTTTATCTTATATCTGTAGGTATAATCAGATCTCATTACTATATCACACTGTGTGCATATACATGTGTCTTTATCTTATATCTGTAGGTATAATCAGATCTCATTACTTTATCACATTGTGTACATATACATGTGTCTTTATCTTATATCTGTAGGTATAATCAGATCTCATTACTTTATCACACTGTGTACATATACATGTGTCTGTATCTTATATCTGTAGGTATAATCAGATCTCATTACTTTATCACACTGTGTACATATACATTTGTATTTATCTTATATCTGTAGCTATAATCAGATCTTATTACTTTATCACATTGTGTACATATACATGTGTCTGTATCTTATATCTGTAGGTATAATCAGATCTCATTACTATATCACACTGTGTACATATACACATGTCTTTATCTTATATCTGTAGGTATAATCATATCTCATTTCTGTATCACATTGTGTACATATACATGTGTATTTTTTTAATATCTGTAGGTATAATCAGATCGCATTACTTTATCACATTGTGTACATATACATGTGTCTGTATCTTATATCTGTAGGTATAATCAGATCTCATTACTGTATCACATTGTGTACATATACATGTGTCTGTATCTTATATTTGTATGTCAAATCAGATCTCATTACTTTATCACATTGTGTACATATACATGTGTCTTTATCTTATATCTGTAGATATAATCAGATCTCACTACTGTATCACATTGTGTACATATACATGTGTCTTTAAGTTATATCTGTAGGTATAATCAGATCTCATTACTTCATCACATTGTGTACATATACATGTGTTTTTATCTTATATATGTAGGTATAATCATATCTCATTACTGTATCACACTGTGTACATATACATGTGTCTTTATCTTATATCTGTAGGTATAATCAGATCTCAGTACTTTATCACAATGTGTACATATACATGTGTCTTTATCTTATATCTGTAGGTATAATCAGATCTCATTACTATATCACACTGTGTGCATATACATGTGTCTTTATCTTATATCTGTAGGTATAATCAGATCTCATTACTTTATCACATTGTGTACATATACATGTGTCTTTATCTTATATCTGTAGGTATAATCAGATCTCATTACTTTATCACACTGTGTACATATACATGTGTCTGTATCTTACATCTGTAGGTATAATCAGATCTCATTACTTTATCACACTGTGTACATATACATTTGTATTTATCTTATATCTGTAGCTATAATCAGATCTTATTACTTTATCACATTGTGTACATATACATGTGTCTGTATCTTATATCTGTAGGTATAATCAGATCTCATTACTATATCACACTGTGTACATATACACATGTCTTTATCTTATATCTGTAGGTATAATCATATCTCATTTCTGTATCACATTGTGTACATATACATGTGTCTTTTTTTAATATCTGTAGGTATAATCAGATCGCATTACTTTATCACATTGTGTACATATACATGTGTCTGTATCTTATATCTGTAGGTATAATCAGATCTCATTACTGTATCACATTGTGTACATATACATGTGTCTTTAGCTTATATCTGTAGGTATAATCAGATCTCATTACTGTATCACACTGTGTACATATACACGTATCTTTATCTTATATCTGTAGGTATAATCATATCTCATTACTGTATTACATTGTGTACATATACATGTGTCTTTATTTAATATCTGTAGGTATAATCAGATCTCATTACTTTATCACATTGTGTACATATACATGTGTCTGTATCTTATATCTGTAGGTATAATCAGATCTCATTACTGTATCACATTGTGTACATATACATGTGTCTTTAGCTTATATCTGTAGGTATAATCAGATCTCATTACTGTATCACACTGTGTACATATACATGTGTCTTTAGCTTATATCTTAAGGTATAATCCAATCTCATTACTTTATCACACTGTGTACATATACATGTGTCTTTATCTTATATCTGTAGGTATAATCAGATCTCATTACTTTATCACATTGTGTACATAAACATGTGTCTGTATCTTATATCTATAGGTATAATTCCGATTATCCTAATATTATGACGGAATAATCTAGATTTTATTAAAGAGACAGAGACGAATATTTTGCTTATAACTTTTCTTTACTGCTTAACAGCTTTTCAAAGTATAACATATAAACTGCCATCATTTAAAAGAAAAAAACATAAATAACATCCAATGAGAATAGGATAACATAGGACAGTATTTAAATGTCCAGTAAACAGTAATAGGTATAAATAGTCCAAGTAGACAGTTAAACATCCTCTTTTCTGTTTGATGTGATGAAGAAGAAAATTATTGGAAGAAGGAAGAAACAAAATTCTGAAAAAATGCAACACATGCTGAAAAAATACAACAATGACAAGGCCAAACGAATCCCTCGTGGAATGAACGGGTTAGTCAAACTTGATCTTGAAGACAACTTTGGAATTGGTGAATTCAGAAAATTCGAAGATAAATTTATACAGTCTTCTCTTTTAAATTCCTGGAGTTGAAGAAGGTGGAGCTGAAAATATATGTAAAAATGATTAAATAATAAATATAAAATATATAGGGAGGGAATAATAATAAACAATGAAAGAGGTGGGAAAATATTTGTCTCTGTCTCTTTAATAAAATCTAGATTATTCCGTCATAATATTAGGATAATCGGAATTTTATTACAAGGACAGAGACTTCATATTTTGCTAGTTTAAAGCAAATAAAAAATTAAGATACCAGGTGGTGTGGAATAGAAGAAATAGGTTTAAAATAGAATTGACGAAAAACAGAATCAGAGGACCAATCTGCTGCATTCAAAATATCTTGTAAAGAAGCAGATTTTGAGAAAGCTTTAGAAGCTGAGGCTCCTCTAACTGAATGAGAAGTAAAAAATGTATCCACACCAGCTTGCATCATAATCCATTTAACCCACCTACTAATAGTAGTAGAAGAAACAGGAGAGTGAGGAAGAGAAAAAGAAATCAAAAGTTGACTAGAAGAAGAATTTCGAAGAGAAATAGTTTTAGATTCATAGATTTTTAAACAAGATACAACACAAAGTTTAGGCTGTTCATAGAAATAAGGGTAAAATATAGAAGAGGATAAAGTTTTAGTACGTCTAGACAAGGAGAAAATTACACCATGAGGAGAAAACATTTTTGCATCATAATCTATAGCTCTAACATCTGAAATTCTTTTACATGATAAAAGACATAATAATGTAGCTAATTTACATGTAAGTTGTTTTAATGATAAATCAGAGTTATCAGGCCAAGATTTAAAAAGGTTTATAACTAAGTCTACATCCCAAAAATATTTGTATCTTGGTACTGGAGGTTTTTTAACTCTAATAGCCTTCAGAAGTTTACATATAGTAACATGTTGACCTATAGGAGTATTATGAAGAAGTTCATGTCCGGCTGAAATAGCAGAACGTGCAACATTAATTGATCTGTAAGCCAAACCAGCCTCAAATAAAGAAGTGAGATAATTAATGACTTCATTTAAAGGGGCTGAAAAGGGATCCAGACTCCTGATATTGCACCAGCTAGACCATTTAGACCAGGAGGAAAGATAACATTTTTTGGTTCCTGGTGCCCAAGACTCTTGAAGGAGGAGTTTAGCTCCTGACGAAAGACCATCGGAGGACCAGGATCCCCTGAAATGCTCCAAGCAATAAGTTGAAGGGAACCTAGAAGAATTAGTTCGTGAAACTCTCCTATGGGATTTGTGAGGAGGTCTTGTTGAAGAGGAATTAATATTGGAGGAAGGAAAGACATCTCCAGAAGAGAAGGGAACCAAGATTGGGTTGGCCACCAAGGAGTTATTAGAAGGAGAGATAATAGATTCCTTTTCACAAATGAGATTGTTCGAGGAATCATCGAAAAAGGTGGAAATGCATAAGCTCCTTTGACTGGCCATTGTTGCAGGAAGGCGTCCGTCGCTAATGCTTTGGGATCTGGTCTCCAACTGAAAAAGGGAAGAATTTGAAAATTCAGACGAGAAGCAAAAAGATCTATAGAAAAAGGACCTCTCGGAGATTGTAAAATAAGAAAAATATTTCTGTTCAATTTCCAGTCGCTGGCATCCGATAAATATCGAGAACCCCAATCTGCAGCTTGATTGTTGAGACCTGGTAAATATTCTGCTTGCAGAAAAATATTTTGAGAAAGACATAGATGAATAAAATCCTTGTTAAGATTGGATAAAATCTTTGAAGTTGTACCTCCTAAACGATTGACATATCTGACTGCTGAAATATTGTCCATCCGAAGGAGAATTGAAATTGGTTGATTGTTTTTTACAAAACTTTGAACTGCAAAAGAGCCTGCTAAAAGTTCTAGACAATTGATATGAAGATTCTTCTCTGGCCAAGACCATTTTCCTCCTGTAATATGAGGGCCACATCTTGCACCCCAACCTGATTTGCTTGCATCCGATTCCAGAATAATGTCTGGAGATTTCCCGAAAATTGCTTTGCCATTCCATGCTTCTATGTTTGCAAGCCACCATTGTAATTCTATTCTGGCTTCCTCTGACAAAGAGATTTTGTGGAAATAGGAGAAACCTTGACGAAGATATTGAATCTTCAATCTTTGAAGAGCTCTGTAATGAAGAGGAGCTGGGAAAATAGCTTGAATTGAAGCCGACAAAAGTCCTATAATTCGAGCAAGAAAGCGAATGGGAAAAAGATCTCTTTTGAGAAGATACATAATTTCTTTCTTTATTTTCTTTATTTTCTCTAAAGGAAGACTCAATGTAGCAGATTGAGTATTGATATGAAAACCTAAGAAAATAAGATTCTGGGAAGGAATAAGAACAGATTTTTTGAAATTTATGATAAAACCTAAGTTCTGAAGGAGAGAAATAGTGAGGTGTAAATGATCTAGAAGTTGTGAATAATCTTGGTGGAGTAAAAGGATATCGTCTAAATAAATAATTAGACGAACACCCCTTGTTCTCAACCAAGCTACAACTGGTTTTAAAACTTTCGTAAAAGCCCAAGGAGCTGAAGAAAGACCAAAAGGGAGACAAGAAAATTGCCAAACACAATCTTTCCAAAGGAAGCGAAGATAATTTCTGAAGTCTGGATGAATAGGAATGGTTAGATAAGCATCTTTTAAATCTAGGCGAACCAACCAATCGAAATCTAGAAGACAATCTCTGAGAAGATGAATACCCTCCATTTTGAAGTGATTGTATTCTAGAAAACAATTTAAATCTCTTAAATTTATTACAGGTCGAAAAGATCCTTCTTTCTTCTTCACCAGAAACATATTGCTGATGAAGGAGTTTGAAGGGAAAGGAACTTTTTCTATTGCTTCCTTTTCTAATAGGTCTTGTAGTTCTAGATTCAAAAGGGACAAATCTAATTGGGAAAATTTTATTGGATTTGGAAGAAATGTTTGAATCGGAGGGGAAGTGAAATTTAAATGAAGACCTGTAATTGTCTGAAGAACCCAAGGGTCTGAAGTAATAAGGTGCCAATTTTGAATAAAAAGGGCTAATCTTCCTCCTATTCTTTTTTGGGAAAAAGGAGTGAGTAGAGAGATGTGAGAACTTACCTGAGAAAGGTCTGCGGGATGATCTGTTTCTGAAGTTCCGATTTGCCCATTGTCTGTTCCTTGATGGGAAGAAATATGAATGGGAAGTTGCTGGAGAGGGCATGTTTTGAAAATAGGACCGGGAGATTGCTGGGGTACGGCTGGGAAAGCGGCCCCTGCCTTTCCCAGCCCTGTCAAAAATTCTGTTTTGCTGAGGATAAAATATTTTTCTAGTACTCATTTTAATTTTGTTAAGAGAATTAAAACTATTAACATAATGACCCAGTTCTTTCAGTCCTGCGTCACCAAAAAGTAACCCATTAGCTTTAGGGCCCATCTCAGTTAAGGCTAAGTCAGAAATTTTAGGATCAATACGTCTTAAAACAATGCGTCTACGTTGGGAAGCTAAAGACGTGTTAGCGTCACCTAATAAATAAACAACTCTCTGAATCCATTCTCTTAAAATGTAAGGATCAACTTGTGAGTCTACAGAAATAGCCTCTTCAGAGATTTCAAACAATTTTGTTACAGGTCCTAGAACATCAAGTAGTTTATCTTGGCATGCTTTTAAATAACGGTCAGGACCTTTTCTCAAATTAAAATCTTTAGAACCAATAAATTTTAATAAATTTACATCAATTTCAGGTGTTAAATGAGTATTATGAGGAAGGTCAGGCCTAGGGCATTCTGCCTTCGGAGTAGATTTTGTTTTCTTAGATAATGGTTTCCTGATATAATAATCTAGAAACTTTGCAACACGTTTAGATGGTCTCCATTGGGAGGATCTAGGGTGTTGGAGTTCATCAGGATCAGTAAATAAATCTCCTTTATTATCAATAAGTTTAGGTTTAGGAGAATTAGAAATTTTTCTCTTTTTCTTTTTAGATTCTTCCTCAGAAGAAGAATCAATAATATCTGTAAAATTATTATCATCATTATCATCATTATTATCATCTTTATTATCATTCTTAAATTCTTCATCAGAAAAATCATAGGAGTCATTTGACTCAGTTGTAGAAACTAAGTCTACATGTTTTCTGTAATCAATTATTTTCTGAAATTGAGAAGCAGATTCAGAATCAGATTCTGAGTTAGAAATATCATCACGTTTTTGTAATGTAGAATCTTTATTGTCTGAACCAGGCAGACGTAAAACAGACTTTAATTGTCTTTTAGATTTTTTAGGTAAAGGTTTATGTATAATATGTTTTGTTTTCTTAGATGTCTTTTTGTGAACAGCAGACTGAGAACTATTAACTGTAGCAATAACACTTTGCATCTGTTCAGACATTTGCTGTTTAAATTTCTCCATAGATAAAATAATATTACTTAAATTTGTTTCATTTAAAGATTGAGATGTATCTTGAGACATTTTAAACTAAGTATAGAATAAATAATTGTAAAATAAACTCAAAGATATTATTTATAATTATATAAAGGACACAACCAAAGATATTTAAAACTAAATAAATCAGTCAAAAAGATCCTTTAAAATCACTAAACGATTGAACTATATATAAAACCGTTGAAAGAACAAATAAAGAAACAATTGTTTCCAAACTAAATAACTTGTTCAGCAGAAAAAACTGTCAGGATCTTGTCAGGGCGTAACCGAGTGAGGTAATGAAGGAGGCGGGAGATTGCGAGTGAAAGAGAACATAGAAGGAGGCGGGAAAATGAGTCCCGTGACGTAGGAGAGAAAGAAAGCAAAGGAAATGGCGGCCGGAGCTCGAGACAGACACAGGGAAAAACGACAGAGTAAGCAGGGGAAACAATTGTAGAAGGGAATAGTAAAAAACGGGTATAGAGAATATGCTATACAAAATAAAAAGCGAAGGAAAAGCGCTTAAACATGAAAGTAATAACGGATCAATTGAAAAATAAGAATTAATCTAAAAAATAAAAAACGGGTATAATATAGCAAACAATAACATGAAATACACACCTTAAAATACAGATATATATGTATAAAAGTATATAATATGCAAAGAAAAACGAAAGAAACAACGTTTTTAATAACAATATATGAGAACAAAAATAATAATACTTATCTTGTAGAGCAGCAAAAGAAAAGAGGATGTTTAACTGTCTACTTGGACTATTTATACCTATTACTGTTTACTGGACATTTAAATACTGTCCTATGTTATCCTATTCTCATTGGATGTTATTTATGTTTTTTCTTTTAAATGATGGCAGTTTATATGTTATACTTTGAAAAGCTGTTAAGCAGTAAAGAAAAGTTATAAGCAAAATATGAAGTCTCTGTCCTTGTAATAAAATCAGATCTCATTACTTTATCACATTGTGTACATATACATGTGTCTTTATCTTATATCAGTAGGTATAATCAGATCTCATTACTTTATCATATTGTGTACATATACATGTGTCTGTATCTTATATCTGTAGGTATAATCAGATCTAATTACTGTATCACATTGTGTACATATACATGTGTATTTAGCTTATATCTGTAGGTATAATCAGATCTCATTACTGTATCACACTGTGTACATATACACGTATCTTTATCTTATATCTGTAGGTATAATCATATCTCATTACTGTATTACATTGTGTACATATACATGTGTCTTTATTTAATATCTGTAGGTATAATCAGATCTCATTACTTTATCACATTGTGTACATATACATGTGTCTTTATCTTATATCTGTAGGTATAATCAGATCTCATTACTTTATCACACTGTGTACATATACATGTGTCTTTATCTTATATCTGTAGGTATAATCAGATCTCATTACTTTATCACACTGTGTACATATACATGTGTCTGTATCTTATATCTGTAGGTATAATCAGATCTCATTACTGTATTACATTGTGTACATATACATGTGTCTTTATTTAATATCTGTAGGTATAATCAGATCTCATTACTTTATCACACTGTGTACATATACACGTATCTTTATCTTATATCTGTAGGTATAATCATATCTCATTACTGTATTACATTGTGTACATATACATGTGTCTTTATTTAATATCTGTAGGTATAATCAGATCTCATTACTTTATCACAATGTGTACATATACATGTGTCTTTATCTTATATCTGTAGGTATAATCAGATCTCATTACTTTATCACATTGTGTACATATACATGTGTCTTTATCTTATATCTGTAGGTATAATCAGATCTCATTACTTTATCACACTGTGTACATATACATGTGTCTGTATCTTATATCTGTAGGTATAATCAGATCTCATTACTTTATCACACTGTGTACATATACATTTGTATTTATCTTATATCTGTAGGTATAATCAGATCTTATTACTTTATCACATTGTGTAGATATACATGTGTCTGTATCTTATATCTGTAGGTATAATCAGATCTCATTACTATATCACACTGTGTACATATACACATGTCTTTATCTTATATCTGTAGGTATAATCATATCTCATTTATGTATCACATTGTGAACATATACATGTGTCTTTTTTTAATATCTGTAGGTATAATCAGATTGCATTACTTTATCACATTGTGTACATATACATGTGTCTGTATCTTATATCTGTAGGTATAATCAGATCTCATTACTGTATCACATTGTGTACATATACATGTGTCTTTAGCTTATATCTGTAGGTATAATCAGATCTCATTACTGTATCACACTGTGTACATATACACGTATCTTTATCTAATATCTGTAGGTATAATCATATCTCATTACTGTGTTACATTGTGTACATATACATGTGTCTTTATTTAATATCTGTAGGTATAATCAGATCTCATTACTTTATCACATTGTGTACATATACATGTGTCTGTATCTTATATCTGTAGGTATAATCAGATCTCATTACTGTATCACATTGTGTACATATACATGTGTCTTTAGCTTATATCTGTAGGTATAATCAGATCTCATTACTGTATCACACTGTGTACATATACATGTGTCTTTAGCTTATATTTTTAGGTATAATCCAATCTCATTACTTTATCACACTGTGTACATATACATGTGTCTTTATCTTATATCTGTAGGTATAATCAGATCTCATTACTTTATCACATTGTGTACATATACATGTGTCTGTATCTTATATCTATAGGTATAATTAGATCTCATTACTTTATCACATTGTGTACATATACATGTGTCTTTATCTTATATCTGTAAGGTATATTCATATCTTGTTACTGTATCACACTGTGTACATATACATGTGTCTTTAGCTTATATCTGTAGGTATAATCAGATCTCATTACTTTATCACATTTTGTACATATACATGTGTCTGTATCTTATATCTGTAGGTATAATCAGATCTCATTACTGTATCACATTGTGTACATATACATGTGTCTTTAGCTTATATCTGTAGGTATAATCAGATCTCATTACTGTATCACACTGTGTACATATACACGTATCTTTATCTTATATCTGTAGGTATAATCATATCTCATTACTGTATTACATTGTGTACATATACATGTGTCTTTATTTAATATCTGTAGGTATAATCAGATCTCATTACTTTATCACAATGTATATTCAGATCTTATTACTGTATCACACTGTGTACATATACATGTGTCTTTAGCTTATATCTGTAGGTATAATCAGATCTCATTACTTTATCACATTGTGTACATATACATGTGTCTTTATCTTATATCTGTAGGTATTATCAGATCCCATTACTTTATCACACTGTGTACATATACATGTGTCTTTATCTTATATCTGTAGGTATAATCATATCTCATTTCTGTATCACAATGTGTACATATACATGTGTCTTTTTTTAATATCTGTAGGTATAATCAGATCGCATTACTTTATCACACTGTGTACATATACATGTGTCTTTAGCTTATATCTGTAGGTATAATCAGATCTCATTACTTTATCACATTGTGTACATATACATGTGTCTTTATCTTATATCTGTAGGTATAATCAGATCTCATTACTTTATCACACTGTGTACATATACCTGCTTCTTTATCTTATATCTGTAGGTATAATCATAATCAGAAGTATAATAATAATAATCTCATTACTGTATCACATTGTGTACATATACATGTGTCTTTATCTTATATCTGTAGGTATAATCAGATCTCATTACTTTATCATACTGCGTACATATACATGTGTCTGTATCTTATATCTGTAGGTATAATCAGATCTCATTACTGTATCACATTGTGTACATATACATGTGTCTTTAGCTTATATCTGTAGGTATAATCAGATCTCATTACTGTATCACACTGTGTACATATACACGTATCTTTATCTTATATCTGTAGGTATAATCATATCTCATTACTGTATTACATTGTGTACATATACATGTGTCTTTATTTAATATCTGTAGGTATAATCAGATCTCATTACTTTATCACAATGTGTACATATACATGTGTCTTTATCTTATATCTGTAGGTATAATCAGATCTCATTACTTTATCACACTGTGTACATATACATGTGTCTTTATCTTATATCTGTAGGTATAATCAGATCTCATTACTGTATCACATTGTGTACATATACATGTGTCATTAGCTTATATCTGTAGGTATAATCAGATCTCATTACTGTATCACACTGTGTACATATTCACGTATCTTTATCTTATATCTTTAGGTATAATCATATCTCATTACTGTATTACATTGTGTACATATACATGTGTCTTTATTTAATATCTGTAGGTATAATCAGATCTCATTACTTTATCACATTGTGTACATATACATGTGTCTGTATCTTATATCTGTAGGTATAATCAGAGCTCATTACTGTATCACATTGTGTACATATACATGTGTCTTTAGCTTATATCTGTAGGTATAATCAGATCTCATTACTGTATCACACTGTGTACATATACATGTGTCTTTAGCTTATATCTTTAGGTATAATCCAATCTCATTACTTTATCACACTGTGTACATATACATGTGTCTTTATCTTATATCTGTAGGTATAATCAGATCTCATTACTTTATCACATTGTGTACATATACATGTTTCTGTATCTTATATCTATAGGTATAATTAGATCTCTTTACTTTATCACATTGTGTACACATACATGTGTCTTTATATTATATCTGTAAGGTATATTCAGATCTTGTTACTGTATCACACTGTGTACATATACATGTGTCTTTAGCTTATATCTGTAGGTATAATCAGATCTCATTACTTTATCACATTGTGTACATATACATGTGTCTGTATCTTATATCTGTAGGTATAATCAGATCTCATTACTTTATCACACTGTGTACATATACCTGCTTCTTTATCTTATATCTATAGGTATAATCATAATCAGAAGTATAATAATAATAATCTCATTACTGTATCACATTGTGTACATATACATGTGCCTTTATCTTATATCTGTAGGTATAATCAGATCTCATTACTTTATCACACTGCATACATATACACGTGTCTTTATCTTATATCTGTAGGTATAATCAGATCTCATTACTTTATCACAGTGTGTACATATACATGTGTCTGTATCTTATATCTGTACGTATAATCAGATCTCATTACTTTATCACACTGTATACATATACATGTGTCTGTATCTTATATCAGTAGGTATAATCAGATCTCATTACTTTTTCACATTGTGTACATATACATGTGTCTGTATCTTATATTTGTATGTATAATAAGATCTCATTACTTTATCACATTGTGTACATATACATGTGTCTTTATCTTATATCAGTAGGTATAATCAGATCTCATTACTTTATCACATTGTGTACATATACATGTGTCTTTATCTTATATTTGTATGTATAATCAGATCTCATTACTTTATCACATTGTGTACATATACATGTGTCTGTATCTTATATTTCTATGTATAATCAGATCTCATTACTTTATCACATTGTGTACATATACATGTGTCTTTATCTTATATCAGTAGGTATAATCAGATCTCATTACTTTATCACATTGTGTACATATACATGTGTCTGTATCTTATATTTGTATGTATAATCAGATCTCATTACTTTATCACATTGTGTACATATACATGTGTCTTTATCTTATATCAGTAGGTATAATCAGATCTCATTACTTTATCACATTGTGTACATATACATGTGTCTGTATCTTATATTTGTATGTCAAATCAGATCTCATTACTTTATCACATTGTGTACATATACATGTGTCTTTATCTTATATCTGTAGATATAATCAGATCTCACTACTGTATCACATTGTGTACATATACATGTGTCTTTAAGTTATATCTGTAGTTATAATCAGATCTCATTACTTTATCACATTGTGTACATATACATGTGTTTTTATCTTATATATGTAGGTATAATCATATCTCATTACTGTATCACACTGTGTACATATACATGTGTCTTTATCTTATATCTGTAGGTATAATCAGATCTCATTACTTTATCACACTGCGTACATATACACCTGTCTTTATCTTATATCTGTAGGTATAATCAGATCTCATTACTTTATCACAGTGTGTATATATACATGTGTCTGTATCTTATATCTGTACGTATAATCAGATCTCATTACTTTATCACACTGTATACATATACATGTGTCTGTATCTTATATCTGTAGGTATAATCAGATCTCATTACTTTATCACATTGTGTACATATACATGTGTCTGTATCTTATATTTGTATGTATAATCAGATCTCATTACTTTATCACATTGTGTACATATACATGTGTCTGTATCTTATATCAGTAGGTATAATCAGATCTCATTACTTTATCACATTGTGTACATATACATGTGTCTGTATCTTATATTTGTATGTATAATCAGATCTCATTACTTTATCACATTGTGTACATATACATGTGTCTTTATCTTATATCAGTAGGTATAATCAGATCTCATTACTTTATCACATTGTGTACATATACATGTGTCTTTACCTTATATTTGTATGTATAATCAGATCTCATTACTTTATCACATTGTATACATATACATGTGTCTGTATCTTATATTTGTATGTATAATGAGATCTCATTACTTTATCACATTGTGTACATATACATGTGTCTTTATCTTATATCAGTAGGTATAATCAGATCTCATTACTTTATCACATTGTGTACATATACATGTGTCTGTATCTTATATTTGTATGTATAATCAGATCTCATTACTTTATCACATTGTGTACATATACATGTGTCTTTATCTTATATCAGTAGGTATAATCAGATCTCATTACTTTATCACATTGTGTACATATACATGTGTCTGTATCTTATATCTGTAGGTATAATCAGATCTCATTACTGTATCACATTGTGTACATATACATGTGTCTTTAGCTTATATCTGTAGGTATAATCAGATCTCATTACTGTATCACACTGTGTACATATACATGTGTCTTTAGCTTATATCTTTAGGTATAATCCAATCTCATTACTTTATCACACTGTGTACATATACATGTGTCTTTATCTTATATCTGTAGGTATAATCAGATCTCATTACTTTATCACATTGTGTACATATACATGTGTCTGTATCTTATATCTATAGGTATAATTAGATCTCATTACTTTATCACATTGTGTACATATACATGTGTCTTTATCTTATATCTGTAAGGTATATTCATATCTTGTTACTGTATCACACTGTGTACATATACATGTGTCTTTAGCTTATATCTGTAGGTATAATCAGATCTCATTACTTTATCACATTTTGTACATATACATGTGTCTGTATCTTATATCTGTAGGTATAATCAGATCTCATTACTTTATCACACTGTGTACATATACCTGATTCTTTATCTTATATCTGTAGGTATAATCATAATCAGAAGTATAATAATAATAATCTCATTACTGTATCACATTGTGTACATATACATGTGTCTTTAGCTTATATCTGTAGGTATAAT
The DNA here is from genome assembly GCF_027579735.1 of Bombina bombina. Classification (NCBI taxonomy): domain Eukaryota; kingdom Metazoa; phylum Chordata; class Amphibia; order Anura; family Bombinatoridae; genus Bombina; species Bombina bombina. Next base: position 498,970,356 of record NC_069505.1, read on the forward strand.
CAGATCTCATTACTTTATCACACTGCGTACATATACACGTGTCTTTATCTTATATCTGTAGGTATAATCAGATCTCATTACTTTATCACAGTGTGTACATATACATGTGTCTGTATCTTATATCTGTAGGTATAATCAGATCTCATTACTTTATCACACTATATACATATACATGTGTCTGTATCTTATATCTGTAGGTATAAGCAGATCTCATTACTTTATCACACTGTGTACATATACATGTGTCTTTATCTTATATCTGTAGGTATAATCAGATCTCATTACTTTATCACACTGTGTACATATACATTTGTATTTATCTTATATTTGTAGGTATAATCAGATCTTATTACTTTATCACATTGTGTAGATATACATGTGTCTGTATCTTATATCTGTAGGTATAATCAGATCTCATTACTATATCACACTGTGTACATATACACATGTCTTTATCTTATATCTGTAGGTATAATCATATCTCATTTCTGTATCACATTGTGTACATATACATGTGTCTTTTTTTAATATCTGTAGGTATAATCAGATCGCATTACTTTATCACATTGTGTACATATACATGTATCTGTATCTTATATCTGTAGGTATAATCAGATCTCATTACTGTATCACATTGTGTACATATACATGTGTCTTTAGCTTATATCTGTAGGTATAATCAGATCTCATTACTGTATCACACTGTGTACATATACACGTATCTTTATCTTATATCTGTAGGTATAATCATATCTCATTACTGTGTTACATTGTGTACATATACATGTGTCTTTATTTAATATCTGTAGGTATAATCAGATCTCATTACTTTATCACATTGTGTACATATACATGTGTCTGTATCTTATATCTGTAGGTATAATCAGATCTCATTACTGTATCACATTGTGTACATATACATGTGTCTTTAGCTTATATCTGTAGGTATAATCAGATCTCATTACTGTATCACACTGTGTACATATACATGTGTCTTTAGCTTATATCTTTAGGTATAATCCAATCTCATTACTTTATCACACTGTGTACATATACATGTGTCTTTATCTTATATCTGTAGGTATAATCAGATCTCATTACTTTATCACATTGTGTACATATACATGTGTCTGTATCTTATATCTATAGGTATAATTAGATCTCATTACTTTATCACATTGTGTACATATACATGTGTCTTTATCTTATATCTGTAAGGTATATTTATATCTTGTTACTGTATCACACTGTGTACATATACATGTGTCTTTAGCTTATATCTGTAGGTATAATCAGATCTCATTACTTTATCACATTTTGTACATATACATGTGTCTGTATCTTATATCTGTATTTATAATCAGATCTCATTACTTTATCACACTGTGTACATATACCTGCTTCTTTATCTTATATCTGTAGGTATAATCATAATCAGAAGTATAATAATAATAATCTCATTACTGTATTACATTGTGTACATATACATGTGTCTTTATCTTATATCTGTAGGTATAATCAGATCTCATTACTTTATCACACTGCGTACATATACACGTGTCTTTATCTTATATCTATAGGTATAATCAGATCTCATTACTTTATCACAGTTTGTACATATACATGTGTCTGTATCTTATATCTGTAGGTATAATCAGATCTCATTACTTTATCACACTATATACATATACATGTGTCTGTATCTTATATCTGTAGGTATAATCAGATATCATTACTTTATCACACTGTGTACATATACATGTGTCTTTATCTTATATCTGTAGGTATAATCAGATCTCATTACTTTATCACATTGTGTACATATACCTATTTCTTTATCTTATATCTGTAGGTATAATCATAATGAGAATAATAATAATAATCTCATTACTTTATCACATTGTGTACATATACATGCTTTTTTATCTTATATCTGTAGGATTAATCAGATCTCATTACTGTATCACATTGTGTACATATACATGTGTCTTTAGCTTATATCTGTAGGTATAATCAGATCTCATTACTGTATCACACTGTGTACATATACATGTGTCTTTAGCTTATATCTTTAGGTATAATCCAATCTCATTACTTTATCACACTGTGTACATATACATGTGTCTTTATCTTATATCTGTAGGTATAATCAGATCTCATTACTTTATCACATTGTGTACATATACATGTGTCTGTATCTTATATCTATAGGTATAATTAGATCTCATTACTTTATCACATTGTGTACATATACATGTGTCTTTATCTTATATCTGTAAGGTATATTCAGATCTTGTTACTGTATCACACTGTATACATATACATGTGTTTTTAGCTTATATCTGTAGGTATAATCAGATCTCATTACTTTATCACATTGTGTACATATACATGTGTCTGTATCTTATATCTATAGGTATAATTAGATCTCATTACTTTATCACATTGTGTACATATACATGTGTCTGTATCTTATATCTGTAGGTATAATCAGATCTCATTACTTTATCACACTGTGTACATATACCTATTTCTTTATCTTATATCTGTAGGTATAATCATAATCAGAATAATAATAATAATCTCATTACTTTATCACATTGTGTACATATACATGCTTTTTTATCTTATATCTGTAGGATTAATCAGATCTCATTTCTTTATCACATTGTGTACATATACATGTGTCTTTATCTTATATCTGTAGGATTAATCAGATCTCATTTCTTTATCACATTGTGTACATATACATGTGTCTTTATCTTATATCTGTAGGATTAATCAGATCTCATTTCTTTATCACATTGTGTACATATACATTTGTCTTTATCTTATATCTGTAGGATTAATCAGATCTCATTTCTTTATTACATTGTGTACATATAAGTAGTAATAGTACGGAGGTTATGTCAAACTTTTTTGACAGGTGGACACGCCCCTTTCTCCTCCCCTAAACCCGCCCCTTTCCACTCCCACTTTTACGCCCCTTATTGATATCAATTTGATATAAAATTGATATAAAAAGGGATTTTGATACGAATTTGATATAAAATTGATATTAAAAAAGTGTTTTTAATACGAATTTGATATAAAATTGATATTAAATAGTTTTTTTTTTATTAGGATTTGGATTAAAAGGTTATAAGAGGTTATTAAGCTTATTTTGATATTGTTGATTAGGAGCTTTATAAAAGACTATAAAGTTTATTTAATTTAAAAAAAGGTATAAAGTATACTTTGATATTGTATTCTATTAAAAGGGGGTATAAAATCTTAATATATATATCCTCTATATTGTTCAATAGGTTTAATAAGGCATGTCAGGACTTGCTATGAAAAAAAAAATATATAGGATTAAAAGGAGGGGGTATAAGAGTGTAGAAAACTCAATTGTTTTGATATTTTCTTTTATTAGGAGGTTATAAAAAAATAAAAAATATAAAGTTTGTTAACATTTGTTATAAGATTTCTGTGAAAGAAATAATTTAATTCAGTATTGTACATATTATCTTTTCTGTCTTCATGCCAGCACATTGTATGAACTGAATGCACAGGCTAACTATATGCTCTGACACTTTTATGTTATTAAAATGCTGACATATGTAATACGTCATTTGTTAAATCATGATTAAGTCAATTGTTAAATGACTAATATTTTTTCATTACATATTTTTGTCAGCATATATCATCATATTACTTTCAGATGTCACTGAGTCCACAAGTTATTTAAAAAAACTGACACATCAATTTTGTAGAGAAAAGATATTTATCTATACAAAAACAAACTCTCACTTATCTTTTTAAAACACACACAGTTTGTTTTCAACCTAATATTCACAAAAATATCATCATATTACTTTTTTCTCATCACATATCTTGTCAGCAGATATCATCATATTACTTTCAGATGTCATTGAGTTTACACATTTTTTTTAAAACACTGACATACATCATTTTTGTAAACATCTTATCTATCCAAAAACAAATCTCACTTATATATTGTTTAAAAAACACACATAGGACTTTATCCCCCTTATAACCACAAAGCAAAAATAAACATTTATACATCACAAATACAAATAAGCATAATGCAAACATCTTAATAAAATGATTTCATCTATACATATTGCTGTGTTAAGTAAAACGGTGGGGGTGGGTGAGGTTGGTTGTGGGCGTGAAACTTAAAAATCGCTGTCCCTGATCTTTTGGTGTAAGTATATAAGTTATGATATTTACTCTAAACTGTCTTTTATAATAATTAATTCTAAACTTTTAAACTAAGTAATGTTATCTTAGCTGAATAAAAAAAAACATCTCTTATAGAAATATTTTTTTTCTATCTTATTTTAAAAACCTCTCTTTTTACCACCCCTGCTTGGATGACAATATGTGTACCAACAAACTCTTTTATACTTTTTATTGTAAAGTGTTACACTAAGTAATTAAGCTTAACTTATATTAATGAAACTAATGTTACCATCAGTTTACACAGTTTACAACAGCTTTTCACTTTTATCACCCTTATAACCACACAGCAGAAATAAACATTTATACAGCACAAATAAATACAAATAAGCATAATACAAACATCTAAATAAAATGATGAACTCAGCCTATTATAAAGCAAATTCTCAATTATCTTTTTAAATTAACTTTCTACCCACAAAACAAAAATAAACATTTATACATCATAAATACAAATAAGCATAATGCAAACATCTTAATAAAAGGATTAACTCACCATATTATTTTATTTTAAACTCACATATCTGTACTCAGCTGATGAAGAAATTAAAAACAAATACAAACGCACAAAAACAATATTTTATAAACATTGCATTTACTACCTCTGCCCCACATTTCTGTAACAACAAGGTCATTTCATCTATACATATTGCTGTGTTAAGTAAAACGGTGGGGAGGGGGTGGGGTAGTTGTGGGTGTGAAACTTAAAAAGCGCTGTCCCTGATCTTTGGAGCTTTTGGTGTGAGTATATAAGTTATGATATTTACTCTAAACTGTATTTTATAATAATTAATTCTAAACTTTTAAACTAAGTAATGTTATCTTAGCTGAATAAAAAATAAATACATCTCTTATAGAAATTTTTTTCTACTTTTTTTTTTAAAAAACCTCTCCTTTTACCAACCCTGCTTAAATGACAATATGTGTACCAACAACCTCTTTTATACTTTTTATTGTAAAGTGTTACACTAAGTAATTAAGCTTAACTTATATTAATGAAACTACTGTTACCATCAGTTTACACAGTTTACAACAGCAATGCCTTTTCATTGTGACCACTTAATATAGCTAGTGATTTTTAACCTCTCATACTAATAATATATCACTTAATGCACTTGTTGGCTATATAAGATGAGTCTATTTTAATCTTGTTTACTAAGGACAAACTGCATATTTATATTAGGTATGGTGTATATGAGCATATTTATATTAGGTATGGTGTATATGAGCATTTTTATATTAGGTATGGTGTATATGGGCATATTTATATTAGGTATGGTGTATATGAGCATATTTATATTAGGTATGGTGTATATGAGCATATTTATATTAGGTATGGTGTATATGAGCATATTTATTTAGGTATGGTGTATATGAGCATATTTATATTAGGTATGGTGTATATGAGCATATTTATATTAGGTATGGTGTATATGAGCATATTTATATTAGGTATGGTGTATATGAGCATATTTATATTAGGTATGGTGTATATGAGCATATTTATATTAGGTATGGTGTATATGAGCATATTTATATTAGGTATGGTGTATATGAGCATATGTATATTAGGTATGGTGTATATGAGCATATTTATATTAGGTATGGTTTATATGAGCATATTTATATTAGGTATGGTGTATATGAGCATATTTATATTAGGTATGGTGTATATGAGCATATTTATATTAGGTATGGTGTATATGAGCATATTTATATTAGGTATGGTGTATATGAGCATATTTATATTAGGTATGGTATATATGAGCATATGTATATTAGGTATGGTGTATATGAGTATATTTATATTAGGTATGGTGTATATGAGCATATTTATATTAGGTATGGTGTATATGAGCATATTTATATTAGGTATGGTGTATATGAGTATATTTATATTAGGTATGGTGTATATGAGCATATTTATATTAGGTATGGTGTATATGAGCATATTTATATTAGGTATGGTGTATATGAGCATATTTATATTAGGTATGGTGTATATGAGCATATTTATATTAGGTATGGTGTATATGAGCATATTTATATTAGGTATGGTGTATATGAGCATATTTATATTTTTCCACAGGGATCCCAGTTTTATAGCAATTCAATGCAATCTCTAGGATCTGAAGATGCTGGTGTAATTGTTATTTGCTATAACAATGAGTGAATTTATTGTGCAAGGGTAGTGTAGGGCAAGATCAACTTATTTCTTTTCTCTCTCTCTTTTTTGTGGGTATATATTTTGCTTTTAACCTCCATGCACTTTCCCTGGATATTGTTTTGGGACCATGTGCCTTAGTAACTGTCTAACTCACACACATTCATTTGTGAAGGGGAGTGCTTTCCTAATTGCATAATATTTCCTAACATCAGCTCGGATTGCGAGAAGCCACATTTAAAGTAGTGAAGCTTGTGGTGTAGTGAAGACTCACCTATCAGCCCTTAAGCTCTCTAATTAAGAAGGAGAGGATTATCAATTTATTTCCAGAAAACACATTTTGGCTATCTTCTCTCTCAGAACACTCCCTATTTCCCATTCATCAACCACATAAATAGTAGATTTAAACAGTATGGGCTGTTTTATGAAGCTGGGGATGCAGCTTTGGACCTTTGTGACCCTGCAACATCTAGTTAAGAAGCAAAAGTCTTAAGAAGCTGCACATGAACAAAGTTACCAGGCAGCGAAAGCTGACCACCCCATGCTAGCAACCAGTAAACTCTCTTAATAATAACTAGACTTAACCCCAGCTCTACAGAATTCTGCAATACTATACAAACTATAATAATAATCCTGCTCAGGAGCCACCATTCATGGTTAAAACAATAGATTAGGTCTCTGTATGTAAAAAGTGTAAGACATTTTACCTAATGTATAAAGGAAAATATAAACAACTTACTTATTTAGTAAAATCTACATAGGCGTTTCCCCCAAATGATTTGAGTTATCTAGGATTTGTTATGTTTTGTTAAGTTTTCAAAAAGACAGACTTGTTTAAACTTCAGAGTTGCAAACACATTTATTAACAAATTATAATATTGAGTGCAAATCATACGATTCACATAAGTAGATGTACGTATAGTGTTGGTAATGAATATATATATATATATATATATATATATCTTTTTATACCTACTGTTGATTTCACATAATGTTAGAACAAACATATTATTTTAAACAGAGAGATAGATATATATAGATAGAGTCTTATTTAAATCTATAAGTCAACTGTACATTAATGTTGTGGTATGGGTGTTTGTTGGTAGTTTGTGTTTAAATGCATTTGTACACAAGGTAAAGAGTGAACTGTGTTTTTGTGTTCTTTTATAGTTGTGATTGATATGTAAATTTAAAATGATGTATGTATGTAGGTGTATTGTTCAGATATAATGTCTATAAAAGTATTTATATGGGATGGTACTTAAGTTAATGTATGACCCAGTTGTGCAAGTTTATGACAGTTTTAACTGTATTTGTAAGTACTTATGTTGATACAAGTCTCTATGTATTTTTAGTATATTATATACATATTTATGTCCATACATTTATTTCAGTGACATACTTAATATACTTAAAATAATTAGTTTTATTTGTAGCAGTTGTAAATTTGTGTGTAACTGTATGTTAATAAAAATTGGAAGGAAATCTAACGTATGTTGCTCTGTATATAGCTATATGTATATATATATTCATTATCAATCCTATACGCACATCTACTTATGTGAATCGTATGATTTGCACTCAATATTATAATTTGTTAATAAATGTGTTTGCAACTCTGAAGTTTAAACAAGTCTGTCTTTTTGAAAACTTAACAAAACATGACAAATCCTAGATAACTCAAATCATTTGGTGGAAACGCCTATGTAGATTTTACTAAATAAGTAAGTTGTTTATATTTTCCTTTATACATTAGGTAAAATGTCTTACACTTTTTACATACAGAGACCTAATCTATTGTTTTAACCATGAATGGTGGCTCCTGAGCAGGATTATTATTATAGTTTGTATAGTATTGCAGAATTCTGTAGAGCTGGGGTTAAGTCTAGTTATTATTAAGAGAGTTTACTGGTTGCTAGCATAGGGTGGTCAGCTTTCGCTGCCTGGTAACTTTGTTCATGTGCAGCTTCTTAAGACTTTTGCTTCTTAACTAGATGTTGCAGGGTCACAAAGGTCCAAAGCTGCATCCCCAGCTTCATAAAACAGCCCATACTGTTTAAATCTACTATTTATGTGGTTGATGAATGGGAAATAGGGAGTGTTCTGAGAGAGAAGATAGCCAAAATGTGTTTTCTGGAAATAAATTGATAATCCTCTCCTTCTTAATTAGAGAGCTTAAGGGCTGATAGGTGAGTCTTCACTACACCACAAGCTTCACTACTTTAAATGTGGCTTCTCGCAATCCGAGCTGATGTTAGGAAATATTATGCAATTAGGATAGCACTCCCCTTCACAAATGAATGTGTGTGAGTTAGACAGTTACTAAGGCACATGGTCCCAAAACAATATCCAGGGAAAGTGCATGGAGGTTAAAAGCAAAATATATACCCACAAAAAAAGAGAGAGAGAAAAGAAATAAGTGGATCTTGCCCTACACTACCCTTGCACAATAAATTCACTCATTGTTATAGCAAATAACAGTTACACCAGCATCTTCAGATCCTAGAGATTGCATTGAATTGCTATAAAACTGGGATCCCTGTGGAAAAATATAAATATGCTCATATACACCATACCTAATATAAATATGCTCATATACACCATACCTAATATAAATATGCTCATATACACCATACCTAATATAAATATGCTCATATACACCATACCTAATATAAATATGCTCATATACACCATACCTAATATAAATATGCTCATGTACACCATACCTAATATAAATATACTCATATACACCATACCTAATATAAATATGCTCATATATACCATACCTAATATAAATATGCTCATATACACCATACCTAATATAAATATGCTCATATACACCATACCTAATATAAATATGCTCATATACACCATACCTAATATAAATATGCTCATATACACCATACCTAATATAAATATGCTCATATACACCATACCTAATATAAATATGCCCATATACACCATACCTAATATAAATATGCTCATATACACCATACCTAATATACATATGCTCATATACACCATACCTAATATAAATATGCTTATATACACCATTCCTAATATAAATATGCTCATATACACCATACCTAATATAAATATGCTCATATACACCATACCTAATATAAATATGCCCATATACACCATACCTAATATAAATATGCTCATATACACCATACCTAATATAAATATGCCCATATACACCATACCTAATATAAATATGCAGTTTGTCCTTAGTAAACAAGATTAAAACAGACTCATCTGATATAGCCAACAAGTGCATTAAGTGATATATTATTAGTATGAGAGGTTAAAAATCACTAGCTATATTAAGTGGTCACAATGAAAAGGCATTGCTGTTGTAAACTGTGTAAACTGATGGTAACATTAGCTTCATTAATATAAGTTAAGCTTAATTACTTAGTGTAACACTTTACAATAAAAAGTATAAAAGAGGTTGTTGGTACACATATTGTCATTTAAGCAGGGTTGGTAAAAGGAGAGGTTTTTTTAAAAAAAAAAGTAGAAAAAAATTTCTATAAGAGATGTATTTATTTTTTATTCAGCTAAGATAACATTACTTAGTTTAAAAGTTTAGAATTAATTATTATAAAAGACAGTTTAGAGTAAATATCATAACTTATATACTCACAACAAAAGCTCCAAAGATCAGGGACAGCGCTTTTTAAGTTTCACACCCACAACTACCCCACCCCCTCCCCACCGTTTTACTTAACACAGCAATATGTATAGATGAAATGACCTTGTTGTTACAGAAATGTGGGGCAGAGGTAGTAAATGCAATGTTTATAAAATATTGTTTTTGTGGGTTTGTATTTGTTTTTAATTTCTTCATCAGCTGAGTACAGATATGTGAGTTTAAAATAAAATAATATGGTGAGTTAATCCTTTTATTAAGATGTTTGCATTATGCTTATTTGTATTTATGATGTATAAATGTTTATTTTTGTTTTGTGGGTAGAAAGTTAATTTAAAAAGATAATTGAGAATTTGCTTTATAATAGGCTGAGTTCATCATTTTATTTAGATGTTTGTATTATGCTTATTTGTATTTATTTGTGCTGTATAAATGTTTATTTCTGCTGTGTGGTTATAAGGGTGATACAAGTGAAAAGCTGTTGTAAACTGTGTAAACTGATGGTAACATTAGTTTCATTAATATAAGTTAAGCTTAATTACTTAGTGTAACACTTTACAATAAAAAGTATAAAAGAGTTTGTTGGTACACATATTGTCATCCAAGCAGGGGTGGTAAAAAGAGAGGTTTTTAAAATAAGATAGAAAAAAAATATTTCTATAAGAGATGTTTTTTTTTTTATTCAGCTAAGATAACATTACTTAGTTTAAAAGTTTAGAATTAATTATTATAAAAGACAGTTTAGAGTAAATATCATAACTTATATACTTACACCAAAAGATCAGGGACAGCGATTTTTAAGTTTCACGCCCACAACCAACCTCACCCACCCCCACCGTTTTACTTAACACAGCAATATGTATAGATTAAATCATTTTATTAAGATGTTTGCATTATGCTTATTTGTATTTGTGAAAATAAAAAAGTACAACGCCGTATTACAGAAATATTTGGTGTATGCAAAGCAAGACGCTAGAGAAAAATCTGTGTTAACACTATTAATGCCCCCGGGAGAATCTATCCGCACCGATCATAACACAACTGATGCATCCTTTGAAAAAGGTGATAGAATATTTCATGAGGTTGTTAACAATGTGCATGACCGGTTTAAGAAAAATGCTGAACTACTTCTTTCTAAAATGGCACAAGCCAAAGATATAACTAGTTGGAATGATAATGGGGAGTTTATTTACAAGAACCAAAGAATCATTGGTTCAAACATACTAGACTTAGTACGTTGCGCTACACAAAGTCACAACGTGACCATGCGCAAAACACCGCAAGGTTGGGAGACTTTTATGAAAGCTATGGCTGAACTGAATATTCCAACGTCTGTTGTTGGTAATGTTAGAAACCGGGATACCTTTGATCATCTAAAAATGGAGATTAGGGATGTTACCCATTTACCAGAGACACTACCGCAACATGATATTTTACCATTACCTACAACACCCACCAGGGGGCTATTTACACCTCAGGGTTACCTGATGCAGAAGAAAAGACCTAAATCGCTTTTTAATCCTTCAACATGGTTGAGTTTGTAAAGCTTAAAATGTATCCATGTTTATATAAAAAAAAAATGACACCATAACAAATATGTAAAATAATGAAAATTTATTAATACATGGAAAATACATGATTTTATACATTGTGATGTAATATTCATTATGGATTTTTTTATCTTAATTGTTAATAAAGCTTAAAGTATTTTGTTTGTGAAAAAAGTGTCTGTGTTTATTTAAAAATGAATACACATTAAATACATACTTGGATTATAACATTCATTACAAGAGTTGCAATAATAATTTGTTATAGCAAAATTTACAAGCCCGTACATGTTTTGTTATAACAACTCCTACAAGTTTGTACATATTCATTGCAAAAAGGATTAATTCTCAAATTTAATTTACAACGTCGTACATATTGCGAGACTATTTTATCATTCTTTTTTAAGTCTGATGAAAAGAAATTGAGTACTTTATCAAAACTCATACCCTTAGACATACAATGCATAAAAAAAATACAATATTGACCACACACCACAGAGAATGTATCTTGTATCTGTTTAGTCTGAAATACTATTCGAGTTGTATTCCTTTTTAAAAAATTAAAAAATGATTTAGGAAATACGTTGTTGTACGGTGAGATTCCATACGAATCAAAAAAATACCCAACACCCCTTTGATCAAAATAAATTGCTACCCAATGTTCACCAGCACGTGTGGAAGGGTCAGTGTTAATAATAAAACCTATAGGTCTATTTCTTAGTCTTTGTTTTGGTAATAAATCACACGGGTATACACCGTCAAAGACTGAACGTGTATAAGGATCTCTGGTTAGGATTCTTGTTATTTCCAAAGTGTTCATCTTTGTTTATAGATAGTCGTACAAGACTTCTCTTCTTTGATTAATTTCAATAATATTATCAAATACACTATAAATAATCATATTAATTGTTCTTTCAAGTGGTCTTGAAAATCGGATTTCAGCTCTGAGATTACCACTGCGTATAAGAGAGTAGTGTGAACCACACTCTTGGTCCGGTGACAAATCAAAGGCAAAAAGTGTGTAACCACGTACATACTCTTCTCTATTAATGAGTATTCCAGCATCAGAATTTTGTTTACCAGCGATGTTGACTAATGATATGTTTTCACGTATAGCATTTCCATTTTCAAAGTCTGGTTGAAAAGGTTTTGTTGGTATTTGTTCACCATCCAGATACAAGGCTGCAAAATTCACATAGTTATGTTTAAAACATAAGGGGTTCTTGTCATAAGCGCCAGAGAAAGCGTCGTTATCAACAAATCCAATAACGACGGTTTTTGGTAGTTGTCCAAGAAATAAATTTTCCTGATTGCAGACACGCGAGCCGGCGGCCACGGAATAGACCTTTAAACCGACTCTGTCCAGAGCGTATTTTGCATTTCCTGTTAGGAGTCCTTGCGCATGTCCTATGCGTACAGCCGGGGATATCTGTTTTTTTTTGACAAAAAGAGAGGCGTTTAAGATTTGAACTTTATACTGTTCTGCTTCAGCGCTCATAATAGAAAAAGCATCTTTATTCCTTATAAGTTTTATTTTCAGATCGAGTCCATTCAATAACAATTTTTCTTGGAAAAACAGATCACTATGTAGATGACCTAGCAATTCAATAGTTTTACCACGCTCTAACATACGTCCTCTCTTTACAAAACCACTATTATCACCATCTAACTCACAATTATCGTGTAACCCTGCTGCATCTTTATAAAACAATCCTGCTGTAAATTGCGTAGATAAAGCATCTGAGCTGTAGTTGAGAATTGTTTCAATGTACGACCGGTATGCGTATAGGTTATTTGATTGTGAGATGAGTCCGTCTCCTAATGTAACATCGACTTGGTTAAACAGCGTGGCTAGTGGATAGTTGATGAGGCTAACACGTGCTCCAGCAGGCGGAGCTGTATTGTCTTGTTTGACTATTTTACAGGTTATATACATCAAAGTGTTGTTCAGGTCAAAATAATGATCGCCGCTTCCTGCTATATAAAATTCCAGGGGTGCATTTTCAGTTATAGCTGTGAGTGGCTGTATTTCGACATACAGTGATTTTTCTATACCCGTTTGTGTCGGCTGTATTTGAAATATGTCGAGTTCTGATTTGGTACATTCTAATGATCCGTTGTGTATGAAAGCCATATTTTGATCAGTATTTCTAAAAGATGTCATCAACTGAGCGTCTTGATGTTTTCTGTTTCTTTTTGGGCCTGTGTATCACCTTTTTGCTTATGAATTGTGATGAAATTGGTGGAAATGTAGCTCGACGCTTCCTTTTTGGTTTTCTCTTGTTACTGCTATAAACAACACCAGATCCCTCTTGTGGCCCGCTATTCATTTTATTCATAACAGCAGTTGAAACACGCCCCACAACATCCTTTGCTATACCTTGTGCCGCTGTTTTCATATGCGGTTTTACTATATCTAGTCCACGTCGAAAAAGTGGGACAGCCATCCTAAAAAGATTACGAAATATACCGCCTAATCCACGGCCGTACATATACGAACTACCGTGAAAACCTGGTAGACCATTACCAGCTTGTGTCCTATAATAATTACTGTAAACCGCCGGGTCACCATAAACCTTAACAGCCACCATTTTTTTAATAAAAGTTGTTCTTGCGCTGCCTAAAGTGTAGCTTAATGATTGCCTTTCCGTATTTAAATCCCACGTTCTTGTTCTGATCGTTCTTAATTTCAATTGTTATACGGTCAAAATGATGATTGTTTACAGGTATGTAGTCTGGCTTGGTGTACCGTTGAGTGATGATTTCATTATTGCCACCTGTAATTTTTACTGTTCTTAGTAATGGTACATATCCGTCACCCACACGTTGATGTTCTATGATGTCTGTATAGATAAAGAGTGTGTAGAAGCCGGCATTTATATCGCTATATATTTTGCCACCATCATTCTTTACACCTTGATTGTTAATCCCCAATATATGCGCCAACTTTTCTGAGGTTGAGATGGTAGAGTTACCTAAGATACGCACAGCTCTACCCAGTTCGTCGTATTTAAGCTTTACATCTACGTTAATGGCTTGGAGAGATACTAATTTTTCATTGATAGTTTTTATTAAATTGTTTATATCTTTATAATAGCCTGCTTTTATGGCTAACGGCGTAGTTACATTGTTTGGTGACGTAACAATTATTCTAGAATCAGCGGCATCTAGGGTGTCCCACGTATGGGGGTATTGTATCTCCGTCAGAGCCACTTCCCATTCTCCTTTTAATATAATGGGTTTAGCTAACTTTGTTGTAAAACTAGATATCTTATTTGTAGGAAAAATGTTGTACGATGCGTTACTAGGTAACGTTAAGTAAAATGGTGATGCTTCCATTATTCTATATAGCGGTTAACTGACTTTTGGGTATCCAGCTGTTAAATTTATCCGGATAGCCCTTCCATTTAACATAAACGTACTCCTTTCTCCTAAAACTTTTCTGTTTTAAGATTTTTTCAATTTTGTAAATTCGTTTTTTATCTTGTGTTATTTTTTGAAGTTCTTCGGGGTAAAAGCTACCTTCGATAGACTCATCAGCTAAATCTTTCACTTTGTAAAGAGGTTTAAATCCTCTTGTATTCAGACCTTCAATTATAAAAATTTCATTTGTGAAATTTTGCTCATAACCTTTTGTGAACGTGTTCTTATGTTTCGAAATCCTGACGTGGTCACCGATTTTTAAAAAAGGTTTAACCTTTTTAGTTTTTGGAGAGGAACTGTAAATATTTTTCCAGACGACGAGTGAATTTTCTTGCGTCACTTCTACCGGTTTACAACGTATGGTTCTGTGGTATGTATTATTATAACTATGAATTAATTTGTTCAATATATTTATATATCTGTGTGTGTTGTGATGTGTAAAATAGCGCCACATTCTAGTCTTTAAAGTACGGTTAAATCGTTCTACGATTGCTGCTTTAACAGTTGTTTGCGACAAAATGTTGAATTTTTAATTTTTTCAATAACTTCTGTACTGTTCCATTTAAAAATTCTTTGCCTTTATCAGTCTGTATTTTCATAGGTACACGACCATCTTTGAATATTGTTTCAAAACCCTTTGAGATGCTTGGTCCAGTTTTATTATGTAATCCAACGCCCCAAGCGTATTTAGAAAAACAATCTATAACGGTTAGAATATACTTTATACCGTCATTATATTTATGGTAATCTATCATGGACACCAGGTCAGCTTGCCATTGTATATCTAAAGAAGATGCATATATTTTATGTCTTTCAAAAATACGTCTGGCTGGTTTATGTAGCGTATAAACATCTTGCTGATTTAAAAATTTTACAATTTTTTTTCTGTTGAATCCATATTTTTTAGCTGCTTTGTACAGATTTTCAACACCGCCTAATGACCCGGGGTTTATAGGATTATGATATAATTCTCTTAATACAAGTCCACGATTGACGTTAGCAGACTCCATTCTTTAGGCAGTATACAGCTATTTCATAAAACATTGATTTATATGATTTTTACGAAATACGTGTGAGATATTAGTCTGTTTTGAGTAAAATACATGTCCTAACATGCCACATAACATTTTTGTGACAAAAAGATAAGTCCTGGCACGCCTCATTGTTTTTGGTTAAAAGACACGGCCCTAACATAATGTTAGAATTTCTGGCAAAAGACAAGTCCTGACATGCCTTATTAAACCTATCAAACATTAATCATAGCAAGTCCTGACATGCCTTATTAAACCTATTGAACATTATAGAGGATATATATATTAAGATTTTATATCTCCCTTTTAATAGAATACAATATCAAAGTATACTTTATACCTTTTTTAAATTAAATAAACTTTATAGTCTTTTATAAAGCTCCTAATCAACCATATCAAAATAAGCTTAATAACCTCTTATAACCTTTTAATCCAAATCCTAATAAAAAAAACTATTTAATATCAATTTTATATCAAATACGTATTAAAAACACTTTTTTAATATCGATTTTATATCAAATTTGTATCAAAATCCCCTTTTTATATCAATTTTATATCAAATTGATATCAAAAAGTGAATTTTATATCAAATTGATATCAATAAGGGGCGTAAAAGTGGGAGTGGAAAGGGGCGGGTTTAGGGGAGGAGAAAGGGGCGTGTCCACCTGTCAAAAAAGTTTGACATAACCTCCGTACTATTACTACTCATATACATGTGTCTTTATCTATAATCAGATCTCATTACTTTATCACATTGTGTACATATAAATGTGTCTTTATCTTATACCTGTAGGTATAATTAGATATAATTTATTTATCACTTTATGTACATATACATGCTTCTTTATCTTATATCTGTCTGTAAACCAAAAACCAATACTTGAAAAGAACAATGGAAAATACAAATTTTATTGCCTTATCTCTTCTATACTCCACTGGGAGTGCAATTTCTTCTGCTGGCTGTGTTAACACAGCTTATTTATAGCTTGCACCTAAGGCCCGAAACTTTCAGAATAGGTTGGGATACCACAGGCTAAATCAGCTATTTCAAATGCCAATATAAGGGTAAAGGAAATACTTGTAAATAATGTAATGCACTTCAGCAAGTAAAATGGATTATTGGGGATAAATTAAATGGGAGAACAATTTTGAGTAAACTGTCCCTTTAAGATCACTATTCTTCCTAAAGACTTACTTTCCCAATTGAGGGAGAATAATCTTTATAATGGGTCTTGCTACACTATAGACCAATTTTTCTTAACAGTGCATTCTATCTCTCTCAATGCCCTGTTATATTTTGTAATGAACATACAATACACCATTACTCTTTGAACCATTCTTATCTTTTTATCCCAACAGGGATTGCCTATCTCTCTTGCTCCTTTGTATGCATCCTTGATCCCATGTTCAGAGTAACCTTTTACTAAAAATCTATTTTTAATAAGTTCAGATTCAGAACCAAAGTCTGTTAAAGGGACACTCAAGTCAAAATTAAACTTTCATTATTCAGATAGAGCATTTAATTTTAAACAACTTTCCGATTTACTTCCATTAAAAAAAGTGCAGTGTCTTTTTATATTTAAACTTTTTGAGTCACCAGCTCCTACTGAGCATGTGCAAGAATTCACAGAATAAGCCTATATGCATTTGTGATTGGCTGATGGCTGTCACATGGTATGTGTATGCATTTGTGATTGGCTGATGGCTGTCACATGGTACAGGGGGAGTGGAAATAGACATAACTTTTAAAATTTTCAGGAAAAAAATCTACTATTGATTTGAAGTTCAGACTAAGGGCTCGATTTATCAAAGCCCTACGGCTGAAAGTTCTCACAAGAACTTGCTCGCCGTATTTAACAAGCAGCGGTAACCAGACCATTGCTTCCCTAACCTCTTTACCACCTCTAAGGTGGCGAAATTCAATCTCCGCGGTCTAGTCTGACCGAGGAGATTGACAGCTCCTGTCAGCGCGTGATTGGCTGTGCGCGGGCAGGGGGCGGGATTGCATGCAAGCAAAAAAATTGCGCTTGTGTGCAATGGAGAAGTCCTGTAGGTAAATATGCGCCCCTGTTCGCCTCAGCTTTAATAAATCAAGCCCTAAGTGCTATTGCATTTTCTTGTTATCTTGCATTTGTTGATTATGCAAATCTACAGTGTTGACTGGTCCTTTAAATAACTACAGTTTCTACATGCCCTCCGGAATTGACCAAAAGGAATGTTGTTACTCAGTTTCTTATGATGCCAACTATGGGCGTGAATATACCCATTGGAATCGGTATCCTTCCTATATAACTTGGTAATTATTGCCTCATTCCTATAACTCAACTTCAGATCTAGAAAGGTCATGTTGTCCTTACTGTGTTGTTCAGTGAACTGGAGATTCAAGTTGTTATTCCCATACTATAAAAAGTTGATAATCTCTTCCTTAGGCGCTTTCCAAATAATGAGGATATCATCAATATATTGAAGCTACTTAAAGCAATACGAACTTAAAAGGTTAGTGGAGTATATATGAATGTCTTTCCACCAGCCCATGTATAGGTCAGCAAAATTAGGGTCAAATTTTGTGCCCATTGCTGTTTCGGTGGTTTGTAAAAAATATTTACCCTGAAAGAGAAATATTTTCTTTATTAAGATAAATTCTAAAGCCTCTTTAACAAAAGATCTTTAATTCTCATTAATGTAATTTGCCTCTTGAAAAAAAAAGTGCTACTGCCCCAATACCTACGTCATGAGGTATAGAGGTATATAACGCACCCACATTTATTGTGACTCGAATAAAAAAAAAAGTGGTGCAGCATGTTTGTCAAATAAACATTTGCTCCAATTGCCAGTCAGTAATGATGCTGATGATCAGTGCGGCCAAAGGGCTTATACCTAAATATTGGAAAACACAACAGACACCCAATCTGCAGGAGTGGAGATCTGCTCCGACTTGAGCATTATCATTTCCGGAAAATAGGAAAAATTGTGACACACTATAAGGGCCTCTAAACTGATAATCTGACACTGAAGGCCACTTGCGTTAGGCACACAGGGCCTTAATCTTGAACTCTTAAAATCCGCCCCTCCCCCCCTTTTTTTATCTTTCTCTCCTCCTCTTTCCCTCACTGCTTACTTAATTTCCTCTCTATGGCCTAGATTTAGAGTTTGGCGTTAGCCGTGAAAACCAGCGTTAGAGGCTCCTAACGCTGGTTTTAGGCTACCGCCGGTATTTGGAGTCACTCAAAATAGGGTCTAACGCTCACTTTTCAGCCGCGACTTTTCCATACCGCAGATCCCCTTACGTCAATTGCGTATCCTATCTTTTCAATGGGATTTTTCTAACTCCGGTATTTAGAGTCGTTTCTGAAGTGAGCGTTAGACATCTAACGACAAAACTCCAGCCGCAGGAAAAAAGTCAGTAGTTAAGAGCTTTCTGGCTAACGCCGGTTTATAAAGCTCTTAACTACTGTGCTCTAAAGTACACTAACACCCATAAACCTATGTACCCCTAAACCGAGGTCCCCCCACATCGCCGACACTCGAAAAAAAATTTTTAACCCCTAATCTGCCGACCGCCACCTACGTTATCCTTATGTACCCCTAATCTGCTGCCCCTAACACAGCCGACCCCTATATTATATTTATTAACCCCTAATCTGCCCCCCTCAATGTCGCCTCCACCTGCCTACACTTATTAACCCCTAATCTGCCGACCGCAAAGCGCAGCCACCTACGTTATCCTTATGTACCCCTAATCTGCTGCCCCTAACACCGCCGACCCCTATATTATATTTATTAACCCCTAATCTGCCCCCCTCAACGTCGCCTCCACCTGCCTACACTTATTAACCCCTAATCTGCCGACCGCAAAGCGCCGCCCCCTACGTTATCCTTATGTACCCCTAATCTGCTGCCCCTAACACCGCCGAACCCTATATTATATTTATTAACCCCTAATCTGCCCCCCTCAACGTCGCCTCCACCTGCCTACACTTATTAACCCCTAATCTGCCGAGCGGACCTGAGCGCTACTATAATAAAGTTATTAACCCCTAATCCGCCTCACTAACCCTATCATAAATAGTATTAACCCCTAATCTGCCCTCCCTAACATCACCGACACCTTACTTCAATTATTAACCCCTAATCTGCCGACCGAATCTCTCCGCTATTCTAATAAATGTATTAACCCCTAAAGCTAAGTCTAACCCTAATACTAACACCCCCCTAAGTTAAATATAATTTAAATCTAACGAAATTAATTAACTCTTATTAAATAAATTATTCCTATTTAAAGCTAAATACTTACCTGTAAAATAAATCATAATATAGCTACAATATAAATTATAATTATATTATAGCTATTTTAGGATTTATATTTATTTTACAGGTAACTTTGTATTTATTTTAACCAGGTACACTAGCTATTAAATAGTTAAGATCTATTTAATAGCTAAAATAGTTAAAATAATTACAAATTTACCAGTAAAAGAAATCCTAACCTAAGTTAGAAATAAACCTAACACTAGACTATCAATAAATTAATTAAATAAACTACCTACAATTACCTACAATTAACCTAACACTACACTATCAATAAATTAATTAAATACAATTGCTACAAATAAATACAGTTAAATAAACTAGCTAAAGTACAAAAAATAAAAAAGAACTAAGTTACAAAAAATAAAAAAATATTTACAAACATAAGAAAAATATTACAACAATTTTAAACTAATTACACCTACTCTAAGCCCCCTAATAAAATAACAAAGCCCCCCAAAATAAAAAAATGACCTACCCTATTCTAAATTACTAAAGTTCAAAGCTCTTTTACCTTACCAGCCCTGAACAGGGCCCTTTGCGGGGCATGCCCCAAGAAATACAGCTCTTTTGCCTGTAAAAAAAAACATACAATACCCAAGCCCCCCAACATTACAACCCACCACCCACATACCCCTAATCTAACCCAAACCCCCCTTAAATAAACCTAACACTAAGCCCCTGAAGATCATCCTACCTTGTCTTCACCATACCAGGTTCACCGATCGGTCCAGAAGAGCTCCTCCAATGTCCTGATCCAAGCCCAAGCGGGGGGCTGAAGAGGTCCATGATCCGGCTGAAGTCTTCATCCAAGCGGGGCAGAAGAGTTCTTCCATCCGATTGAAGTCTTCATCCAAGCGGCATCCATCCGGAGCGAAGCGGCAGCATCCTGAAGACCTCCACCGCGGAACATCCATCCTGGCCGACGACTGAACGACGAATGACGGTTCCTTTAAATGACGTCATCCAAGATGGCGTCCCTCGAATTCCGATTGGCTGATAGGATTCTATCAGCCAATCGGAATTAAGGTAGGAATATTCTGATTGGCTGATGGAATCAGCCAATCAGAATCAAGTTCAATCCGATTGGCTGATCCGATCAGCCAATCAGATTGAGCTCGCATTCTATTGGCTGTTCCGATCAGCCAATAGAATGCAAGCTCAATCTGATTGGCTGATCGGATCAGCCAATCGGATTGAACTTGATTCTAATTGGCTGATTCCATCAGCCAATCAGAATATTCCTACCTTAATTCCGATTGGCTGATAGAATCCTATCAGCCAATCGGAATTCGAGGGACGCCATCTTGGATGACGTCATTTAAAGGAACCGTCATTCGTCGTTCAGTCGTCGGCCAGGATGGATGTTCCGCGGTGGAGGTCTTCAGGATGCTGCCGCTTCGCTCCGGATGGATGCCGCTTGGATGAAGACTTCAATCGGATGGAAGAACTCTTCTGCCCCGCTTGGATGAAGACTTCAGCCGGATCATGGACCTCTTCAGCCCCCCGCTTGGGCTTGGATCAGGACATCGGAGGAGCTCTTCTGGACCGATCGGTGAACCTGGTATGGTGAAGACAAGGTAGGATGATCTTCAGGGGCTTAGTGTTAGGTTTATTTAAGTGGGTTTGGGTTAGATTAGGGGTATGTGGGTGGTGGGTTGTAATGTTGGGGGGCTTGGGTATTGTATGTTTTTTTTTACAGGCAAAAGAGCTGTATTTCTTGGGGCATGCCCCGCAAAGGGCCCTGTTCAGGGCTGGTAAGGTAAAAGAGCTTTGAACTTTAGTAATTTAGAATAGGGTAGGGCATTTTTTTATTTTGGGGGGCTTTGTTATTTTATTAGGGGGCTTAGAGTAGGTGTAATTAGTTTAAAATTGTTGTAATATTTTTCTTATGTTTGTAAATATTTTTTTATTTTTTGTAACTTAGTTTTTTTTTATTTTTTGTACTTTAGCTAGTTTATTTAATTGTATTTATTTGTAGCAATTGTATTTAATTAATTTATTGATAGTGTAGTGTTAGGTTAATTGTAGGTAATTGTAGGTAGTTTATTTAATTAATTTATTGATAGTCTAGTGTTAGGTTTATTTGTAACTTAGGTTAGGATTTCTTTTACAGGCAAATTTGTAATAATTTTAACTATTTTAGCTATTAAATAGTTCTTAACTATTTAATAGCTATTGTACCTGGTTAAAATAAATACAAAGTTACCTGTAAAATAAATATAAATCCTAAAATAGCTATAATATAATTATAATTTATATTGTAGCTATATTAGGATTTATTTTACAGGTAAGTATTTAGCTTTAAATAGGAATAATTTCTTTAATAAGAGTTAATTAATTTCGTTAGATTTAAATTATATTTAACTTAGGGGGGTGTTAGTATTAGGGTTAGACTTAGCTTTAGGGGTTAATACATTTATTAGAATAGCGGCGAGATTCGGTCGGCAGATTAGGGGTTAATAATTGAAGTTAGGTGTCGGCGATGTTAGGGAGGGCAGATTAGGGGTTAATACTATTTATGATAGGGTTAGTGAGGCGGATTAGGGGTTAATAACTTTATTATAGTAGCGCTCAGGTCCGCTCGGCAGATTAGGGGTTAATAAGTGTAGGCAGGTGGAGGCGACGTTGTGGGGGGCAGATTAGGGGTTAATAAATATAATATAGGGGTCGGCGATGTTAGGGCAGCAGATTAGGGGTACATAGGGATAATGTAAGTAGCGGCGGTTTACGGAGCGGCAGATTAGGGGTTAAAAATAATATGCAGGGGTAAGCGATAGCGGGGGCGGCAGATTAGGGGTTAATAAGTGTAAGGTTAGGGGTGTTTAGACTCGGGGTACATGTTAGAGTGTTAAGTGCAGACGTCGGAAGGGTTACCGCATAGCAAACAATGGGGCTGCTCAAACAGCCCCATTGTTTCCTATGGGGGAATCGTGCACGAGCACGTTTTTGAGGCTGGCCGCGTCCGTAAGCAACTCTGGTATCGAGAGTTGAAGCTGCATTAAAAATGCTCTACGCTCCTTTTTTGGAGCCTAACGCAGCCTTTATGTGGACTCTCGATACCAGAGTTATTTTTATGGTGCGGCCAGAAAAAAGCCGGCGTTAGTTTTTCGGGTCGTTACCGACAAAACTCCAAATCTAGGCCTATATTAGCAATACCAATATTTTGTTTTTGTTCATAAAATGTAAACTAATGTATTACAAGCTCGCTCATATAGGTGGACTTATAACCCCACCTTGCTATTAAAGTTACTGGACTATACTATGATGCAATTATCAAGGACTATGGCTGTGCAAAGCAGCAGGGCTAACATAAATCTTTTACCGAATGTCAAATTGTACGTTATGCAATTTTTACCCTTGTTGTATCGTATATTTTCTTACAATAAAGCTTGTTTTTTTAAAAAAAAAAAATTCCCTTTAAACCCCTCTTGCTAGAATAAAGTGTTACTCTCCTGGATCTACTTACTCGCTAATTTTGAAAAACAATTGTTTAGAAATAGCAAAATGCTACTTGTACTTATTGCCCTATAACTTGTCTAAACTCAGGGAAAAAAACTATTTAGCATGGGTGTTTTTTGGTGTAGGTGTGTAACAGATTTTGGGGGTCAAAGTTATAAAATATGATGAAAAAAATAAAAAAAACACACTTTTTCTATTTTTTTTTTATAGTAAATTTTAAGTCTAATATTTAGAAACATTAATTTATTTTGCTGCTGTGAATGCTAAACTAAAGCACCTCCAATTGATCATTACTAATATGGCAATGATTATGTCATCAAATACCACGGGCTGTCTGGGTAAACTTGATTGGTTATGGTTGTGTGGCGTTAAAGCCTGATATAGAATCATATATGATTAATATAAATGGTGTCTTTGCGTGTGGAGCAATGTCTTGTCCATGATACAAGTAGGTTAACAAAACACATACGGCTCCATTTATTAAGTAGTGGATGCTGCTTCGGAGCCCTATAGTTTCAGGTCCGCCTAAAACAGAAGTTCAGAAACTTGTTCACCATCTTTTAGGTGGTCGACTAAAATCATCACGAACCGAATGATTGACAGCACCTGCTTGCAGCCGATTGGCCACCAGTGAGCAGGGGGCGGCATTGCACAAGCATTTCACCAGAAATGCTTGTGCAATGTTAAATGCTGACAGCGTGTGCTGTCGGCCTTTTGCAAGGTTGAGCGGACATTATTCAGCGAATCATGTCCGCTTGACCATTAAAGGGACACTGAACCCAAATTTTTTCTTTTGTGATTTCGATAGAGCATGCTATTTTAAGCAATTTTCTAATTTACTCCTATTATCACATTTCTTCATTCTCTTGGTATCCTTATTTGAAAAGCAAGAATGTAAATTTAGATGTCGGCCCATTTTTTGTGAACAACCTGGGTTGTTCTTGCTGATTGGTGGATTAATTTAACCGACCAATAAACAAGTGCTGTCCATTGTGCTGAACCAAAAAATAGCTTAGATGCCTTTTTTCAAATAAAGATAGCAAGAGAATGAAGAAAAAATTGATAATAGGAGTAAATTAGAAAGTTGCTTAAAATTGCATGCTCTATCTGAATCACGGAAGAAAAAATTTGGGTTCAGTGTCCCTTTAATAAATCTACCCCCTAGAGACTATAAATTCATCTCTGTAAAATGTTAAATTTTTGTCATCTCTTACTATAAAATATAAATTATAATAGAATTTGAATATAGACAGTGAGATGTAAACTGTAAACTACTATAAGTTTTACGGTTAACTACATGAGAATTTAGCATTAAAGGGACATAAAACCAAATTCTTTTTCTTCCATGATAGAACATACAATTTTAAATGCTTTTCCAATTTACTTCTGTTATCTAATTTGCTTTGTTTTCTTGGTATCCATTGTTGAAATTAATCTAAAGGTAGACTCAGTTATACTTCGGATTAACTTTTATTACATTTAAACTTTTCACTTTTTATTTTATATTTTATTTTGTGTTCAGCAGTGTATTTAGGATTATGATTTTACAAATTCTGATTATAGAGCAAACTTCACAGAAGCAGAACTCACTGAATTTTCTAAGAAAAGGGGAGAAACCTGGAAATCCCAGAGAGATGAGAGATGCCTTCCATAGAAAGCAATGAAGCTCTCTGGAATACAAAATTTCACATGGGAGAGAGAAGGTAACTGGAGAGCACCTGGGGCTGATACAAAGGCTCTGTTTGCATCAATTCCAAATTAAACTGAAAAGTGGTTAAAGGGACATTAAACACTTTTAGATGTTAATATAAAATGATAAATCGTATAAATATTAAAAAGTCTGCAATATACTTTCATTATTTATTTTGGCCCCTTTTTCCTGCAATTGCATTCTGAAATTGTGAGCTTTACTGTTCCTGTAAGAAATGGAAGTACAGACCACTGTTATATTCCACACAGCTATTGACTGCACACTCTAGTAACCTATTTATAACTGTACCTAATTGGCCACAGCAGAGAAGGTAACCTAAGTTACAACATGGCAGCTCCCATTGTTTTATAGACACTAACATTTTACACTTATTTTGTCAATATTTAAACAGCTAATGAAACTTTATAAAATACATCTACATGCTATTCTCAGACTAATCTTTTCATCGAATGCATCATTCTATCTAGCATTTATTTAGTGTTTAATATCCCTTTAAATACATGTATTGTGATTTTTAAATAAACTTCACCTGCACTTAGCTGGTGAGATAAATCAGTGAGACCAGCTTGTATAAAATGCTTATGGAATTTCACAAGACGTGTGAGAGAGCTTCAGACATACCCTGAGAACTGCAATGTCCCTTCCACTTTCTGAAAGTGTCCGTTTTAGTTTGCAATGCAGCAAATTAAAGGTGCAATGTAATTTGTATATACAAACAGAAATATACAAAGTATAATCATAAAGTGTTACAAAACTCTCATATCATGCAGTGCTGTACTGTACTGGGCTTGTCTCTCCTTCATATATAAAAATGAGAGAGATCTTGCAGTGCTGTAGAATCCCGCCCTTTTCTTTTGCATATTCAGGCCTAGATTTAGAGTTTTGTCGGTAACGACCCGCGTAGCTAACGCTGGCTTTTTTCTGGCCGCACCTTTTAAATACCTCTGGTATTGAGAGTTCACAGAATGGCTGCGTTAGGCTCCAAAAAGGGAGCGTACAGGCATATTTAACGCCACTGCAACTCTCGATACCAGAGTTGCTTACGGACGCGGCCAGCTTCAAAAACGTGCTCGTGCACGATTCCCCCATAGAAAACAATGGGGCTGTTTGAGCTGAAAAAAAACCTAACACCTGCAAAAAAGCCGCGTTCAGCTCCTAACGCAGCCCCATTGTTTCCTATGGGGAAACACTTCCTACATCTGCACCTAACACTCTAACATGTACCCCGAGTCTAAACACCCCTAATCTTACACTTATTAACCCCTATTCTGCCGCCCCCGCTATCGCTGACCCCTGCATATTATTATTAACCCCTAATCTGCCGCTCCGTAAACCGCCGCTACTTACATTATCCCTATGTACCCCTAATCTGCTGCCCCTAACACCGCCGACCCCTATATTATATTTATTAACCCCTAATCTGCCCCCCACAACGTCGCCTCCACCTAACTACACTTATTAACCCCTAATCTGCCGAGCGGACCGCACCGCTATTATAATAAAGTTATTAACCCCTAATCCGCCTCACTAACCCTATAATAAATAGTATTAACCCCTAATCTGCCCTCCCTAACATCGCCGACACCTAACTTCAAACATTAACCCCTAATCTGCCGACCGGAGCTCACCGATATTCTAATAAATGTATTAACCCCTAAAGCTAAGTCTAACCCTAACACTAACACCCCCCTAAGTTAAATATTATTTACGAAATTAATTAACTCTTATTAAATAAATTATTCCTATTTAAATCTAAATACTTACCTGTAAAATAAACCCTAATATAGCTACAACATAAATTATAATTATATTATAGCTATTTTAGGATTAATATTTATTTTACAGGCAACTTTGTATTTATTTTAACCAGGTACAATAGCTATTAAATAGTTAAGAACTATTTAATAGCTAAAATAGTTAAAATAATTACAAAATTACCTGTAAAATAAATCCTAACCTAAGTTACAATTAAACCTAACACTACACTATCAATAAATGAATTAAATAAAATACCAACAATTATCTACAATTAAACCTAACACTACACTATCAATAAATTATTTAAATACAATATCTACAAATAAATACAATGAAATAAACCAACTAAAGTACAAAAAATAAAAAAGAACTAAGTTACAAAAAATAAAAAAATATTTACAAACATTAGAAAAATATTACAACAATTTTAAACTAATTACACCTACTCTAAGCCCCCTAATAAAATAACAAAGCCCCCCAAAATAAAAAAATGCCCTACCCTATTCTAAATTTAAAAAGTTCAAAGCTCTTTTACCTTACCAGCCCTGAACAGGGCCCTTTGCGGGGCATGCCCCAAGAAATTCAGCTCTTTTGCCTGTAAAAAACCCCACATACAATACCCCCCCCAACATTACAACCCACCACCCACATACCGCTAATCTACCCCAAACCCCCCTTAAATAAACCTAACACTAAGCCCCTGAATATCTTCCTACCTTATCTTCACCATACCAGGTTCACCGATCGGTCCTCGGAAGTGTTGATCCAAGCCCAAGCGGGGGGCTGAAGAATTACGTCCATCCTCGGGCTGAAGTCTGGATCCAAGCGGCGGCTGAAGAAATCCATCATCGGGCTGAAGTCGGAAGTCCATCATCGGGATGAAGTCTTCTATAAAGCCGCATCTTTAATCTTCTTTCTTCTGTAGCGGAGCGGAACCATCTTCTTCCAAGCCGACGCGGAACATCCTCTTCAACCGACGACTAGACGACGAATGACGGTTCCTTTAAATGACGTCATCCAAGATGGCGTCCCTCGAACTCCGATTGGCTGATAGGATTCTATCAGCCAATCGGAATTAAGGTAGGAATATTCTGATTGGCTGATGGAATCAGCCAATCAGAATCAAGTTCAATCCGATTGGCTGATCCAATCAGCCAATCAGATTGAGCTTGCATTCTATTGGCTGTTCCGATCAGCCAATAGAATGCGAGCTCAATCTGATTGGCTGATTGGATCAGCCAATCGGATTGAACTTGATTCTGATTGGCTGATTCCATCAGCCAATCAGAATATTCCTACCTTAATTCCGATTGGCTGATAGAATCCTATCAGCCAATCGGAATTCGAGGGACGCTATCTTGGATGACGTCATTTAAAGGAACCGTCATTCGTCGTCTAGTCGTCGGTTGAAGAGGATGTTCCGCGTCAGCTTGGAAGAAGATGGTTCCGCTCCGCTCCAGAAAGAAGATTGAAGATGCGGCTTGATAGAAGACTTCATCCCGATGATGGACTTTCCGACTTCAGCCCGATGATGGATTTCTTCAGCCGCCGCTTGGATCCAGACTTCAGCCCGAGGATGGACGTCACTCTTCAGCCCCCCACTTGGGCTTGGATCAACACTTCTGAGGACCGATCGGTGAACCTGGTATGGTGAAGATAAGGTAGGAAGATCTTCAGGGGCTTAGTGTTAGGTTTATTTAAGGGGGGTTTGGGTTAGATTAGGGGTATGTGGGTGGTGGGTTGTAATGTTGGGGGGGGTATTGTATGGGTTTTTTTTACAGGCAAAAGAGCTGAATTTCTTGGGGCATGCCCCGCAAAGGGCCCTGTTCAGGGCTGGTAAGGTAAAAGAGCTTTGAACTTTTTTAATTTAGAATAGGGTAGGGCATTTTTTATTTTGGGGGGCTTTGTTATTTTATTAGGGGGCTTAGAGTAGGTGTAATTAGTTTAAAATTGTTGTAATATTTTTCTAATGTTTGTAAATATTTTTTTATTTTTTGTAACTTAGTTCTTTTTTATTTTTTGTACTTTAGTTAGTTTATTTCATTGTAGTTATTTGTAGATATTTTATTTAAATAATTTATTGATAGTGTAGTGTTAGGTTTAATTGTAGATAATTGTAGGTAGTTTAATTAATTTATTGATAGTGTAGTGTTAGGTTTAATTGTAACTTAGGTTAGGATTTATTTTACAGGTAATTTTGTAATTATTTTAACTATTTTAGCTATTAAATAGTTATTAACTATTTAATAGCGATTGTACCTGGTTAAAATAAATACAAAGTTACCTGTACAATAAATATTAATCCTAAAATAGCTATAATATAATTATAATTTATGTTGTAGCTATATTAGGGTTTATTTTACAGGTAAGTATTTAGCTTTAAATAGGAATAATTTATTTAATTTATTAATAATTTATTTAATTTATATTTAACTTAGGGGGGTGTTAGGGTTAGGGTTAAAATTAGCTTTAGGGGTTAAAAAATTTATTAGAGTAGCGGTGAGCTCCGATCGGCAGATTAGGGGTTAATACTTGAAGTTAGGTGTCGGCGATGTTAGGGAGGGCAGATTAGGGGTTAATACTATTTATTATAGGGTTATTGAGGCGGGAGTGAGGCGGATTAGGGGTTAATAACTTTATTATAGTAGCGGTGAGATCCGCTCGGCAGATTAGGGGTTAATAAGTGTAGGCAGGTGGAGGCGACGTTGAGGGGGGCAGGTTAGGGGTTAATAAATATAATATAGGGGTCGGCGATGTTAGGGGCAGCAGATTAGGGGTACATAAGGATAACGTAAGTAGCGGCGCTTTGCGGTTGGCAGATTAGGGGTTAATTATTGTAGGTAGCTGGCGGCGACGTTGTGGGGGGCAGGTTAGGGGTTAATAAATATAATATAGGGGTCGGCGGTGTTAGGGGCAGCAGATTAGGGGTACATAAGTATAACGTAGGTGGCGGTCGGCAGATTAGGGGTTAAAAAATTTAATCGAGTGGCGGCGATGTGGGGAGACCTCGGTTTAGGGGTACATAGGTAGTTTATGGGTGTTAGTGTACTTTAGAGCACAGTAGTTAAGAGCTTTATGAACCGGCGTTAGCCCAGAAAGCTCTTAACTACTGACTTTTTTCTGCGGCTGGAGTTTTGTCGTTAGATTTCTAACGCTCACTTCAGCCACAACTCTAAATACCGGAGTTAGAAAGATCACATTGAAAAGATAGGATACGCAATTGACGTAAGGGGATCTGCGGTATGGAAAAGTCGCGGCTGAAAAGTGAGCGTTAGACCCTTTCCTGACTGACTCCAAATACCGGCGGTAGCCTAAAACCAGCGTTAGGAGCCTCTAACGCTGGTTTTCACGGCTACCGCCAAACTCTAAATCTAGGCCTCAGTGAGTTCAGCCCCTGTGAAGTCTGAACTGCAATTTCTCTCCAAGCTGGAGAAACTTTGAATATCAGGGCATAAGAGAGTGAAGCAAATACGTTTTTTTTTTTAAACTATATGCTTTATCTAGAAAAATAAAGAAAATAGTGTGTTGTTCCTGTTTAACAAAGCTCTATAAAACTAATATTTGACTAAATATTTGTATCTTGACATCATAATATCTCATGGCAAAGAAGCTGGACATTGTAATAGTGTTCCCTATGCAAATAAGTCCAATATAACATGCATTAATAATGAATATGGACATTAACAATGAAAATTAAAATAATGTCAACAAAATTCAGATATTTAAAAAAAATACATTTTTGAAAAAATATTATCGTGGAACAAAAGAGATTTCAAAATATATGGGGTGATTGAGAAATCCAGTTAATTTTGGGGCAATATCGTCATCAGTAAATTTTTTCTCTGAGGTCAGGGTGAAGTTTTGTAGGATAATGGTTAGGAAAAGAAACAGCTCAAGTATAGCGAGTCCTTCTCCGGGACATCTCCGCTTTCCTGTAGAAATAAAAAAAAATTTCAGCAGGTTTATGACGATCTTGGTAAATAAAATAAATAAATAAAAAACTATGTGTCAGTAATCTACAGAGGATAATTATTGTTATAGGTTATTACCTGCAGAAAAAGCCATCATAGCATCATTCTTCTTGAATACGCCGTTCTCATCTAGGAAGTGGTTGGGGTTGAATTTGTACGGTGTAGAGAATTGGCTGGGATCACGGTGAACAGTACAGAGCAATGGGTAGACATCAGTGCCCTTAAAAAATGAAGTATTGAATCATAATTGTAAAGAGTTTTAAAGAACCTAGTCTTTTGTATGATCTTAAGCCGCGTTCAGCAAGCGCCTCCAGCGAGACCAGCCTCATTTAGAGCGTTCGGGGAAGGCTTCCAAGTGAGGTGCTGGGTGTTCGCTGAATGCTCAGATAACGTCAGTCCCAGCACTTCCAGCTTGCTGGTAACGATGGGAGTGAGAAGAGCAAGTGTCTGAGCGTTTCAGCTCCCTATGATGCGGCTTGGGAGCATTTTCTTAACGCTCCCAAAACCATGACGTTTCCCAGCGCCACGTCATCACTCAGGGGATTTAACTGGCGCTGAGTCTCAGCGTTTGCCGAACGCGGCTATAATAATCTATAACTGACAGTTCTTAGAGGATCATGGGTATTATAGAATAATCACATGTATTACTGTCAGCATGTCAAAATCCTAAAGCTGTATTTAATTTATTAAGGGTTAGATAGGTTGAGCTCACAAATACTATATTGTGTGTTAACATTGCTTGAGGTCAATCGATAGTGCTTCTATTTTTTATACTCAAAATGCAAAATTTATAGCGGATTACTCTCGAGCATTTATCCAACGGAGTCTAAACAATCTGCTTAATTCTGTGCTGTACTATATTAATGAAACCTAAAATACTTCACAAATACGTACAAATATACACACACACACACTGGCGTAGATTTATTAAGAGGTGAGCAGATATGATTCGCTGTAGCAAATTATATCTGCTCAACCTCGCTGATTGCCAACAGCATACGCTGTCAGCTTTTTCATTGCACAAGCATTTCTGGTGAAATACTTGTGCAATGCTGCCCCTGCTCACTGGCGGACAACTAGCCGCTAGCAGGGGCCATTAATCATCATGATCGGATTGGGATGGTTTCAGTCCGCCACCTAAAAGGTGATGGAGAAGTTAAGGAGCAGCGGTCTTACGACCGATGCTTCTTAACTTCCATTTCAGGTGGACCTTAAACGATAGGGCTCCGAAGCAACATCCACTGCTAAATATATGGACCCCACTGTATTATTATGAATTATGACTGGCTTTATACCTACCTAGATATTAATATAAAATTCTAAAGGCTGCTATATGTATGTCAACTTACTGGCAACTA
Source organism: Bombina bombina (assembly GCF_027579735.1). Lineage (NCBI taxonomy): Eukaryota > Metazoa > Chordata > Amphibia > Anura > Bombinatoridae > Bombina > Bombina bombina. The sequence continues at coordinate 499,002,989 of NC_069505.1, forward strand.
TATAAAACTGCTCTGTATACCGAGGGCCCAGCATGTAAGGGGGCCCACAAATAGCATCTCCATGGCTCCTGGTATGCTCCTTAAGCTGGGGTTGACAGCTGCCAAATCAGTAACTCAGTAGTAAAGTATGGGTTCAGTGGGGTCCCTGGCCCCAGAGTGGGGTACTTGTGCCCAGATGTGGGGTTTGTTGCTCAAGGGGCCCTAGAGTGTGGGGGGTCCTGTTGGGGGTCTGTGAGGGCCCTAGAGTGTGGGGGGTCCTGTTGGTGGTCTGTGAGGGCTCTAGACTGGGGGTGGGTCCTGTTGGGGGTTTGTGAGGGCCCTAGAGTGTGGGGGGTCCTATTGGGGGTCTGTGAGGGTCCTAGAGTGTAGGGAGGTCCTGTTGGGGGTCTGTGAGGGCCCTAAAGTGTGTGTGGGGGGGTCCTGTTGGTTGTCTGTGAGGGCCCTAGAGTGTGGGGTCTGTCACTGTCTCTGACCCTTGAGGTTGGGGGTCCTCTTCCAGTTTGTAAATGCTGCATTTTGGAGAGTCTGACTCAGGGTAGGATCTAAACCATACTATTTGTGGATCAAAAAATGTGATCACATAGATAAATATCAAGGGTAACAGGGGTGCTGGTCAGTGTGTCTAGTAACACAGGATGTGTGGCGTGACTGCAGAATCTTTTGGAGGACTGGTTTAGTGCGCTTGTTAGCACTATTGTTTTTTGTCCTTTGTGCAGGAAGTGATCCTTGCAGGTTTACCTATTGTCAATAGGTGTTATAAGTCAATTTCTCACCCATAATCTGCTTTATTCTTGATTATATGTACTATTATACTAGCATACCTATGGTTGTCATGTTCTTCTGAATCTGACTCTGGAATATACCCTAGCTACGTATTTTGCCTACTCCTCGTCTGTACCTTGCACTGTAAATTGTTTACCTGGTTAGAGCTTTTAAACTGTTTCCTGGTGTATCTTGCTAATTATCCCTTCTGCTATGTCAATTGGTTCTGGACTGATTACATGGTGCTGACCTTTGGCTTGTTTACCCTCTTGGTTTTCCAGTCAACCACTGTTGATATCTGAAGTGGAGTAATGTCCTGACCTGCAACTTATCTCCTGCAGAAGTGGTTCCAGCTATCAGGTAATTATTACCTTAAATCAGTGAGGGACAACTTCTTAACAAATGGGGCCACAAATCAATATTTTAGAAGCCTTATGGGACGCATATTAATTCATGGATATTAAACACACAAGTAATATATTTCCTAGAAAGGTCTAGTGCCACAGGGCCAGATTTAAGCAATGCTGCAGGTTATCTGTTGTTCTCCCCTTCACAGAGCCTATTTGAGTTTGCCTACTAACCAGTCCCCAAAGGACATATATTTAGTTCTGCTTTTTACTGAAACCACAAAATCTATGGCACACATTTATTGTTCTTCTTTTTGTCTGAGGCCACAAAAAAACTAGTGCCGAGGGGAGCGTGACCCATGGGTAACCAATTGGCCATGCCTGCCTTATATAATAAAAACAACAATTGTCCGTGGTTTGTGATCCAGACTTCTTTCGCCTCAGTGTTCGTCCCTTCTCTGGCAGCGACAATCCAGCAATGTGCCTTTCTTTCCAGCACTGATCCGATTTATTGAGAACACACAGGACTTAAATAAGGTACACTGTTAACATAACGGGGGGGGGGTTAACTTAGGGACTTAATTACATCTTGCTAACATCATGACTAAGTCATTCCCCACTAAAAGAAAGGGTTGAAACATGAGTTTTTAACATAATAACAATATAATCAAACAGGAAGGAATAGCAAACCTCAACAATAGTTCTAACACTAATTTCATTACTAAAGTCAACAAAAAAAACAACTTAGTTGCTGGACTCAGAAGCTACCTGAGTTAACCCCTGCAATTAAAGTCAATAATCTGCAGTGTTATAATGCAGTCTAGAACAGAGGGGTACAGGTGCCAAAATGGACCTGGAAAGGAACATTCCCTTAGTAGTAAAATAGTACCATGCAGTAAACTGATGCTGAATGTCCTTGTAGAGGCTGTGGGGCCGATTTATCACATGTCGGAAGGACATAATTCGTGGTGGTGAAGATTTCCGCCGACATATGCTGTCGGCATTTAACATTCCACAAGCATATCTAATGAAATGCTTGTGCAATGCTGCCCCCTGCACATTTGCGGCCAATCGGCAGCTAGCAGGGGATGTCAATCATCCCGATAGTATCTGATCGGGATGATTGCTGTCCGCCACCTCAGAGGGGGCGGATGAGTTAAGGAGTAGTGGTCTTATGACCGCTGCTTCTTAACTTTTGTTTTACGGCACAGCTGCATTTGCAGCTTGTTAAATATACCCCATTGCCTTAACCAGTCCATCAAAAAATACTGCTGAAAAAGCGCACATTGTGTGTCCTACCGGCTGTGCTAAAATAGAAATCCTTTAGGCCGGCCCTGGATCCTCCACTAAGCCATCACTCCAGGACCAGCACACTTCCAACCCATGACTCCAGCCTGATGGGTAAGAGCTTTGTGGTGCCAGTCATGTCTAAAGGCTTAACAGGACTTTTTCTGCTGGTATTTATTCCTACCTCTTTTACCTATCTCCTGCTTCTGCAAAGAATGCTACCTTGCCAATTCAAGTCAGATAAAGTCTTCTAGAGTTTTGAGCTTATGAATTAGCCTTCATTACTGACCTCCTGCAGCCCCAATAAACTCCATTTGGGTTACAATTTATGCAAAACTAAAAAAAATAGAGCAGGACATTTTTATGCGAAATGTTGAACAATGGATATTTCATTTAGAAAAGTAAGACCTCACCTTGAGTATGGAGTGCAGTTCTGGCAACCAATTTTATAAAAGGGACATTGCAGAATTAGAAAATGTTCAGAGAAGGGCCACAAAACCAATATGGGGGATGGCGGAGTTTGAGAGGTGCTTGAGAGGTGATAGGATTACTTTATATAAATATATCCAAAGCCCATATATAGAGTTGGCAGATGTTTATTCCAAGGCAGTTGTTTGTGACAAGAGGTCACCATTTAAGGCTAGTGGAAAGGAGATTTAGGGGCCTATCTATCAAGCTCTGTACGGAGCTTGGTGCCCTATGTTTCTTGATGGAGCTTGATGCCCTGTGTTCAAGCTCACCAGAAACACCAGTTATGGAGCAGCGGTCTAAAGACTGCTGCTCCATAACCCTGTCCGCCTGCTCTGATGAGGCGGACAGGAATCGCCTGAATTCAACCCAGATCGAGTACAATCGGGTTGATTGACACCCTCCTGCTGGCGGCCGATTGGAATACGCTCTCCGTATTCAGCTTTGCACCAGCAGCTCACAAGAGCTGCTGGTGCAAGGCTGAATACGGAGAGCGTATTGCTCTCCGCATTCAGCAATGTCTGTCGGACCTGATCCGCACTGTCAGATCAGGTCCGACAGACATATGATAAATTGGCCTCTTAATCTTCAGAAACATTAACTTTTTTTTTTTTTTTTTAACGGTAAGAGCAGTCAAATTGTGGAACCTATTGCCTAAGGAGGAAGTGACTGCCAAAGCTTTAGATACATTTAAAAATGGCTTAGATACACTTCTGACTAAAACAAAATTCAGGGATATGACTGCTTGCTCTAAATTGTCCAGCTTTCTAACTGTTTAATGTAAGTTCAATTGTCAGCGTCTTTAGTGTGAATCAGGAATTCTCTGCAAAGGTTGAACTCGATGGATGTCAACTATCAAGCTCATAAACTATGTTACTACACAAATTTAGTAGCAGCACAATTTTCTAGAACTACTCGAGAGTAAAACACGCAAATAAGTTTGATTTCACTAGTAATGCAACATATTTGAATTTATTTTACCTTGGGAATAGTATATCCTCGGAACTCGGTGTCTTTCATAACTGAATGTGTGTTATTAAGTGGAGCAAGATCTATAAATCGTTGGACCTCATTGATGACAGCTTCTGTATAAGGCATCTGGCTCCGGTCAATTGGCAGTGGAAGTCTGTTTCTTCCAATAACATGATCAATGTCCTTGTGAAGTTTAGCTGTCACAGAGAAAATTTTAGGTGAAAACTTCAAAATTTTATAAAAAGGGCACTGAGTTCAAAATGTACATTTCAAGAGAGACAGAGAGAGCGTACTGTTTAAAAACATCCCTATTTATTTACATTATTAAAATGTGCACAACATTGTCATATGCACTCTTTCTGAGAAGTAACCTCCAACAGAATATGTGCAAGAGTTCACAGGATAAACTTATATGTATTTGTTTTAATTAGCTGATAGCTGTCACATGATACAGGGGGCGGGGAAAATAGAAGTAACTTTAAAAATAAAGCATTTTTAAACCAAAGCAAAATTTCGATCAAGCTGTGCTTGGGATCCCTTGCAGTGCAGATTTGCTTATGTGAATGCTAAAGGGACAGTCTAGTCAAAATTAAACTTTCATGATTCAAATAGGGCATTCAATTTTAACAGCTTTCCAATTTACTTCTATCATCAAATTTACTTTACTCTTGGTATTCTTTGTTGAAAGCTTAACTATTCTTTTAAACAATAACCTTTCTGGTGTAGATTGTCCCCTTAATAATAAAAATGAAATTCTATGTGAAGAACATAGTAATGTAAAATATGTGTTCCAAGATTCGTGTTTCGCCATGTAGGTCTAATGCGGTGTCAGGTTAATGCACATGCAAACGTAGGCGCGTTATTGAAATATTAAATAAAAAAACATTTTTTTCCTGTATGCAAAGAACATTGGAATGTGAAATCCTATCAGGTTAACACACGAGTGATAAGTGTTTTTTCTTCAAAGCTCTCCATTGAAGTCTAAAGGGCAAATTCGCTAATGCGTTGGGTTTTGCTTGCACGCAAAACTTTTACTTTCAACTTGTAATGTGCTTGCTAACCCACGCAGATTACTTCTAGCAAAGTTTATGTTCAAGCGGGAGCGCTACATTGCGCACTCCTTGTAATCTAGTTTTATATCTATCCATTTTTATAGCTCTTGTAGACCTCCCAATTGACCTGATATGAGTGGGAAAGTCCCAGGTTCTGATCCTTCTCCTGCTTTACCGCTGAGGCAGCCATATGTCCCAGCTTGCAGGATTTCTCATTGCCCTGCCCAAGTACCACCTGGTTAAAACTGTGAACCACCTAGACACACCCACAAGCTACCCAGACACGCCCATGATTCTGGCCACTATCCACTTCCATCTCCCTTTATGTTGAGGTCCCTTTTAACTTCCTGAGTCCAGGATAGACAGCCACAAATATTTGGAGGAATACTCTTGTAAAAGTTGACTTACCTTGAACGTCTGGATATGTCACTAGGATTAACATTGTGTGTCTCAGTGTTGTAGCTACAGAATCTCCTGCACCAAGTAATAGGCTGTGAACTGATAGCAAGAGATTTCTCATGGTGAACTCTGAGTTGGGATTCTGTTTTTCCTGTAAAAGACACAAAACATATCCCAATTGTTTTTTTTTTTTTTTTTTTTTTTTTTAATATTTATTTATTTGTGGCTACCAGAGTATAATACAAAGCAAGAAAGGTTCTTCCATATCAATATAGAACTACACCACACAGGATGTAAACAAATATACCACAAATACACACGTGGTGTAAACAAAATAAACAGCGTAAAACAAAACATATGATTAGATTACATCATTCTCAATATATCTTAAAAACAAATTATAATGTAACGATCAACTCTTTTAACTCTGGAAGCACTTTTTATCATCGACTAGGAAACAAAAAAACACATTCAGACAAGACAAGACAAGACAAAGCAGGACGAAACAAAACACAACAAAACAAAACAAACAAAAAACAACAAAAAACAACACAAAACGAGACAAGACAAAACAAAACAAAACAAAACAAAACAAAAAAAAAAAAAAAAAAAAAACCGAAGCAGAATAACACAAAATAAAACAAAACATAATAAAAATATATAATTCTCTCCTATGTTACCCCCCCCTCCCTCCCCCCCAGCCCTCCCGACTACACTGCCCTTCCTGGATATCAATTTTAAACCATCTCTCTTCCCTCAACTCGGGATCCTTTACTATATCGTTTTTCTATCACCTCTATTTCATTCTCTAACTTTTCAGCCTGAAAATTGTTCTACCTATAACTTGAAACCCAATCTGTTGGGAAATCTCCTAATAATACCAGATCAGAAAAACAATCAGTACTTAAAAATGGGTATAGTATTAACTTTTGCACGTCCTCTGGGTATATTTTAATTATAGGTAACCAACCCCATAAAAATTGTTTACATTCTTTTTCACTTGCATCCAACAGATGGAAAGATTCAAATATAATCTGTGACTGAATTTCTTTAATGAAACATGAGAAGCCAGGGAGCTTTTTTGCTTTCCAATTCCTCACTATAAAGTGCCTGACCAGTAGAATGATAGTGTTTAAAATTCTATTTGCTGGAGCTGTCTTTTGCCTAGACCGGACTAACAGGAAGATCTCCTCAACTTCAAATTGTATGTTAGTTGAATATAATCTATTAATCCAAAAAATCACTTTCTTCCAAAATTGTTGAATCCTCGGGCAAAGCCACAACATATGTAAAATATCTGCATTCTTGAGAACACATCGCGGGCAGAAAAAATCTTGACCCATATACATTTTAGCCATTTTCCATGGTGTGCAATAATAATTATTAAGTAATTTCATATGACCTTATTTCCAACTAGTTGGAATACGACATTTATTAAGTGTTTTACAACTATCTTTTAATATTTCAGGCTCTATATTCGGGATCATATTTATCCATTTTACAGATAATTTTTGCATTAGGGAATCACTTTGTTTGGCGAGCATAATACTATATAATAATGAGATCGAAGGGGACTTGATTTGAGAAATGACCATAATTGTTTTTAATTCCGACCACGCGACCATCTCACCACCATTCCACCCCTTAGATGATATAAAATGATATACTTGTAGGTAGGGATAAAAATTATTACTTAATAAATCAAATCGAGCTTTCAGAGTATCAAAAGAGATTATTTGTCGTTCTTCCGTTAGGAATTGCGAAACTGTCTTCAGATTTTTATTGTACCATTCTCTAAATATCTGCTGGTTATTTCCGGGGGGAAATTCAGGATTGCCTATTAAAGGTAGATAATCCGAAAAAGAATAATCAAGGCCCAAGATGGAACAAATTTTTTGCCAGGCAAGGACTATATTATTAACTGATATTAAACTCTTGACCTTATGGGGTATTACTTTAGGTTGAATATGCAATAACGCCTTAAGAGAAAAAGGGGAGACTATACTACTCTCCAATTCTAGTGTAGAGAACCAACTTGTTTCCATAAGCCAATCCAGCGCTATTTTACCTAAAGCTGCAAAATTATAAAACATTATATTAGGCAAGGCTAAACCAGCTGCTTCACGAGGTTGCATCAGTTTTTCTAATGCAATACGTGGTATTTTCCTGTTATGCCAAATAAATTGTGAAAAGCTAGAATTTAATTTCTGTATATCAGTTTTATAAAGAAGCAATGGCAAATTCTGTAAAAGAAAAAGAAGCCGGGGAAAGATTATTGTCTTTATGAGATTCACTCTCGCTGTCAATGATAATGGAAGCGTGGACCACAGTTTCAAGTCTGCTTTTATTTTCTGAAATTGTGGGAGAAAATTAAGATCATACCATCTTTCAGGATTCCTATGAAGATATATTCCTAAATATCTAAGAGAGTCTACCTCTTTAAATTCCAGATTGTCAGCTGTATTATTTGTTTTATAAAGCCACATCAATTCACTTTTATTATTATTTACTTTATAGCCCGAAAAAGAACTGAAAAAATTCAAGCAATCTGTCACACTTGGAATAGCTTTGGATGTATTATAAAGAAAGATCAATATGTCGTCTGCATATAATAATGTTTTAAAGACATTCTGACCGATAGAAATGCCTTCTAGAGTATCCCGTAACTTGATTGCCAGAGGTTCTAATGCTAGGTTAAATAGAAGGGGGGACAAAGGGCACCCTTGCCTAGTACCTTTTTTCAGTCTTATCCCTGAAGTAAGATTATTATTAATTAAGAGATAAGATATAGGACACTTATAGATATTACGAATGAACCGGACAAAATCATTTTTAAAACCAAACTTTTCAAGGGCCGTAAATAGATAATCCCATTCTATAGAATCAAAAGCTTTAACAGCATCAAGGGTTAAGATTGCACAATCATGTTCATAATATCTACCTGGATTTTGGCGAATATTCCATATATAATCTAATAAATTTATCACTTTCCTTGTATTTTTGGAGACATTTCTTGAGGCCATAAACCCTGACTGATCTGAATGTATCACTTCATCAAGACATAACATTAATCTAGATGCCAAGATCGAGGATAGTATTTTATAGTCCGTATTGAGAACGGAAATTGGTCTATATGAACCTGGATCCTCTGCATCCTTCCCTTTTTTAAGAATCAAAGAAATGTTTGCAGCCGCAAAGTATTTTGAAGGTATATTTCCATTCCTATAATAGCTATTAAACAATTTTTCTAAAGTAGGTTGGATTTCATCAGCCAGTATTTTATAATACTCTGCAGGCAAACAATCCGGTCCGGCGGCTTTATTCAATTTGGTCTTATCAATTGCTTCCGCTATCTCATTTGCTGAAATGGGAGCGTTCAACGCCATCACAAGATCTTGTGAGACTCTAGGGATTTGTATTTGAGACCAAAATTTTTCTTGATTCTGTGCATGATTGGTACTTTGCGTGTAAAGTTTTTGATAAAACGCAAATAGCGTTTGGTTGATATCCGATACTCCGGTGTATCTAATATCTTGATCTTTAATTGCTAATATATAGTTTTTTTTTTTTCTACCCTTAACTAGTTTAGCAAGAAATTTAGCTGAATAACCAAAGTGTCCTTTGTATCGTAGGTTTAATTTTCTCTCTTCCTCCAGGGATTTTTGCTTAAGAAAAACATCCCGTTCCTGTCTGGCACTAGAATATTTTTCCCATAGTGGACGCGATGAATTCCTAACGTATTTTTGATAACTATTCTTGATTTGTTTAGCAAGTTGGATTTCTCTCTTTTTATCTTTGTATTTTTTTTTGCACATATAGGCCTTAATTTCCCCCCTTAGATACGCCTTAGAGGCTTCCCAGAAGGTTTCGATTTTCTGAAAATATGCTATATTAAAGGTACAATAATCTTTCCATTTCTGTTTTAACCATAAATTAAATCTGATATTCTTATACATGAACCGTGGGAATATAATAGTTAAATTTTTATGCACTGGGATTTCGGAAGAGAGAAATGACAGTGAGATGATCGCGTGGTCGGATATCACTATATCACCAATTATAGCCTTAATTTTCTGTATAGAGAGAGATTCAGCTACTAGTAAATAATCTATTCTTGAAAATGTTCTGTATTTTTTGGATTCACAAGTATATATACACTGATCAGGATTTTGAAGTCTCCATACATCATTAAGTTTCAGCTGATAACAAAATTGTTTCATGTATTTAGCTTGACTGTTATATACCGCTATGTTTTTTTTTGAAAACCTATCAAGTTCAGGACAGAACGAAAGATTAAAGTCGCCCCCGATCACTAGATTGTCTGATATAAATAATAATAACTTACTCTTCAATTTGTCCCATTGATTTTTTGGAGAAATTATTCGGTGCATAGATATTGCAAAAAACAAATCTCGTCTCTTTTATCCTAATTTGCAAAATTATATATCTTGCTTCCTGATCTATATCTGTCTGTAGAATTTGATATGATAAATTTTTATTCAGGAGTATTGCAACACCTAATTTCCTACCACTACATGGGGTAGCGATAACCTCGCCTATCCATCTACATCTCAGTTTTGGGATCTCAATATCTTTTAAGTAGGTTTCCTGTATAAATGCAACACTCGGTTCTAGTTCACCTAGCTTTTTAATTATCAGTTTACGTTTTATTGGATTAGTGATACCCCCCACGTTCCAGGATACAATCGTGAAATTTTCTAATACATCAAGCATAATAAGGTATAATAAAAGATCTTGAATCAATTACTATCTCCAATATCTCTCTCTTCCTTGCGCTTCCATTAAAAAACCCAATTTCTTTAAGAAACCAAATTCTTATCCAGTGGCATAGTACTTTATCCCCCAATCTATAAAAGAAGCCATACAAATATCTATATGTCATAAGTGGCTTCCGTTATATATCCCCATAGAAAAGGCACCGAGAGAGGCTGCAGGGGGAGAGAGAGAAGAGAGAGCAAAGGAGAGAAAAAAGAGAAAAAAAAAACAAAAAAAAAAACTTTACATTTACACCAAACACCAACATTCCTATATCTAAATAATGGAACACATTCAATCTGAGAGTATCTAATTCACTAAGTTATCTTTTAGAATCACTGTATTCTTTTGCTTTAACTGGATCAGTGAACATAATCTTATTGCCATTATCCTCCACTATAATTTTAGCGGGGTAAATCATTCGGGCTTTAATACCCTTATTTATCATGCTCGTGCATATAGGAGACATAGCTTTCCTTTTTTTAACTGTCTCGTTGGAAAAATCTTGAAAAAGCATGACTCTTTTGTCATTAATAGTAAAAGTTTCAAATTTCCTATAGAGTCTCAATATTTCCTCTTTATCTTGATACTTGAGTAGTTTGAATATACATGTCCTATTTTTGACTAATCCACTCTCAAGAGTTTTTTTTGTTCCTAATCTATGTGCTCTTTCAATGGACAGGGGAAGATCTTGCTGGGGGAACCCTAAAGCTCGGGGTAATGTTTGGGAGGTAAATTCAATCAGGTTGTCATAATCTGCTGTTTCAGGGATACCAACAATTCTTAAATTATTGCGTCTAGAGCGATCCTCTTGATCCTCTAGACGCGCTTCCAAATTTTGGATTATGGTCTGTTGTTTAGATAGAATATTTTCTTGTTGATTAACTGTATCTTCTAAAACAGATATTCTATCCTCAGCTTCCGCCATCCTGATGGCGAATTGCTTAACTTCTTGATTAAGATTGTTAAGTTCACTCGAGATATCACTTAGTTCCTTTTTAATTATATCAAATTGTGGTGAAACAAGATTACTAATCTGTATTAATAAAGACTGATTATCATTCGATATAGATAATGTTTCACAAGAATCAGAGCTGGTATCAGCCCCTTTGTTTTTTTTTTCCTTAGGTTTGGCAGGCATTTTAGAAGAGTGTTGTGTGAAATATCTTTCTAGAGACATATAGACTCAAAAAAAAAAAAGAAAAAGACAAAAAAGAAGGGAAAAACAATAAGGTTTGTGTACATATAACAAATAAATCTGAATAAAAGTGCTTGTTGTGAATCTAAGTAATCTAGGTGGTCACTTCTAAGAATTAGTGTACAATTTTCTAAACTTCATTTTGGAGAATAAAATTATCCTCCATCAACCAAGAGAAAAAAAAAAAAAAAAAAATGGGGTGTTATTAGCAAAGAAAAAAAAACAAATCTTTGCGGTGATTTTAGGTTTCCCCGAAATTATTTCCGGGGCTATATATATCTTGGAGTTAGTGAACTGCCTATATCAGGCTATAAACGTGAAAAGAATGCCTGCTCAAAATTAAAGTTAAAGTTACCGGGGTAGATCAGTAATATAACAGTGAACGTCTGATTAGAAGTTGTAAGTGTAATTAAATTAAGTTAGCTAACTCAGACACATAATATTGTAAGAAAAATAAAAAAAAAACACAATCTTATCAGCCCCCAATTCCTTAAAGTTTCTGCCCCACTTTCAAACAAATTAGAAAACCCTGATAATGTAACAATAGAGCAGAACTAAAACAAAGTCCAGAAATCAGATTAACTTATATCCAGTTATATGCTCCCATCTTAATCTTCTCTTAACAAATCAGAATATTATGATTCCAAAGTATGTCTCTATTCCAAATGTCCCTTTAATTGACTCTTTAATCAAGAGAAATACTTAGTTTCGCTCTTTCTCCTTTCCTTATTCTTCTTCTAGGGGAGAGACATCAAAGTGAAAGATACAATAGATGATGTGGAAAGGGTCTCTTATAGAAAAGTTATTGCCCAGTTTATAAGCACAGTCCCCCTGACTTTTTTTTTTTTTTTTATCTTTCTTTCTTGCTTGTACAGCCTTTTTCTTTCCCCTGAAGGGGACACAAACAGTAGAAATCTTTGGACAAGGGAGTCTGGGAATTGCCTCTCAAAAAAGACCTTAGACACAGGAAAACAGTCCCGCAATTTAAAATTGAAACATACCCATGTCATAAGGGGTCGCCTGAACCCGGTGTAAACCACAGTTGTTAATTATACGATACCTCTCCCTTTTACACTCTTTAGCTCCAGACCAGCCAGGCCTCTTCTTTTGGATCTCGTTTTTCGTCAAGGATTCAGGAACAAGCTGCAGTTAGAGAGCAGTACGATGACAGTTTCAGCGGCCAACTTGCAAGGTGAGGACAGCCGCCGGGGATCCCTCCGCGACCGGAACTCACCACACTGTCAGCCGCTGGGTTCCAATATCGCTGATCCGTTACCCTGTTACGCCCAACCAGGAGGGCACAGGTTACTGCCTCTTCCGCGCTCGTCTCCAGTAGAATCGAGTATATACAGGTAAGGGGAGATATCGTGATGCGGCACCGGGAATTCACTTTAGCAGGTACAACAGGTACAGCGTAGTTTAACTTGTACAGGCGATCCCAGATCTGGAATCAGACACAGGTAGTAGCATCACCGCAATCGGACTTCGGCTGAGGGCAGTGGCAATTTCCACAGCGCGGTGCCAAAGGAGCTGTGGGGATCACAGCCAAAAGGCTAATCTCAGTCAGTGGTGCGGTTCTTCTCAGGCCCTCCGTGAACGCTGAAGTTGAAACAGCGTGTCGTGAGAGCTCCACTTCCGCCGGAAGTCATTTCCATCCCAATTGTTATACTATTAATAATATGCAAGTTGATGTTGTATGTCTATAATAGGATTTGGTCTTCTGATGGCCTGAATATCACTTAAAGGGACATGAAACCCAAAATATTTCTTCCATGATTCAGATAGAGAATACAATTTTAAACAACTTTCCATTTTACTTATATTATTTAACTTGCTTCCTTCTCTTGTTATCCTTTGCTGAATGGTTTATCTAGGCAAGCACAAGAGCAGTAGAGAACCTAGGTTCTAGCTGTTGATTGGTGGCTGCATATATATATCGATTGGGATTGGCTCTCCCATGTGTTCAGTTAGAAACCATTAGTGCATTGCTGCTCCTTCAATAAATGATACCAAGAGAATGACACAAATTAGAAAATAGAAGTAAATTAGAAAGTTGTTTAAAATAGTATCCTCTATCTGAATCATGAAATAATTTTTTGGGGTTTCATGTCCCTTTAATAGTTTACATGTAAGTTAATACAGAGTTTCTCTATGTTTGCAAATACTCAAATTGCCCTTTTAAAACTTTCTTAAAGGGACATGAAACCCAAAAGATAGAACATACATTTTTAAACAACTTTCCAGTTTACTTTGTTTATTTATGTTGCTTCATTCTCCTGGTATCTTTTATTGAAGGAGCAACAATGCACTACTGGGAGCTAGCTGAACAATGACAAGAGGCATAAATATGTAGCCACCAATCAGCAACTAGCTCCAAGCTCGTGAGTCTACCTAGGTATGATCCTTCAATGAAGGATGCCAAGAGAACTATGCATATTAGATAACACAAGTAGATGGAAAATTATTTATATCTGTATGCTATATCTGAATCCTGAAATAAAAAAATGTGGGTTTCATGTCTCTTTTAATGCAAACGATTTTTTATAAAAATATATTTTATTCACAAATCTTCTCCATATCCTACATTATTACACCATATAGATCCTTTATACTCCCTATGTAACAACCTCCATAACTACTATATTTTCTCTAATGCTATCTATTATCTTATAAACACTTTTATTAAATCTCTTACGGCTAGATTTAGAGTTTGGCGTTAGCCGTCAAAACCAGCGTTAGAGGCTCCTAACGCTGGTTTTTACCGCCCGCCGGTATTTGGAGTCAGTCAGGAAAGGGTCTAACGCTCACTTTCCAGCCGCGACTTTTCCATACCGCAGATCCCCTTACGTCATTTGCGTATCCTATCTTTTCAATGGGATCTTTCTAACGCCGGTATTTAGAGTCGTGGCTGAAGTGAGCGTTAGAAATCTAATGACAAAACTCCAGCCGCAGAAAAAAAACAGGAGTTAAGAGCTTTCTGGGCTAACGCCGGTTCATAAAGCTCTTAACTACTGTGCTCTAAAGTACACTAACACCCATAAACTACCTATGTACCCCTAAACCGAGGCCCCCCCACATCGCTGCCACTCTATTAAAATTTTTAACCGAATCAGCCAATCAGATTCAAGTTCAATCCGATTGGCTGATCCGATCAGCCAATCAGATTGAGTTCGCATTCTATTGGCTGATCGGAACAGCCAATCGGATTGAACTTGAATCTGATTGGCTGATTCCATCAGCCAATAAGAATTTTCCTACCTTAATTCCGATTGGCTGATAGAATCCTATCAGCCAATCGGAATTTGAGGGACGCCATCTTGGATGACGTCCCTTAAAGGAACCGTCATTCGTCGGGAAGTCGTCGGTGAAGATGGATGTTCCGCGTCGGCGGGATGACCATGGATCCGGAAGAAAGAAGATTGAAGATGCCGCTTGATAGAAGACTTCAGCCCGATCATGGACCTCTTAAGCTCCCGCTTGGATGAAGACTTCAGTCGGATCATGGACATCTTCAGCCCCCCGCTTGGGCTTGGATCAAGACATCGGAGGCTCTTCTGGATCGATCGGTGAACCCGGCGTGATGAAGACAAGGTAGGGAGATCTTCAGGGGCTTAGTGTTAGGTTTATTTAAAGGGGGTTTGGGTTAGATTAGGGGTATGTGGGTGGTGGGTTGTAATGTTGGGGGGGGGTATTATATGTTTTCTTTTTACAGGCAAAAGAGCTGAATTCTTTGCGGCATGCCCCGCAAAGGGCCCTTTTCAGGGCTGGTAAGGTAAAAGAGCTTTTCTATTTTCATTTTAGAATAGGGTAGGGCATTTTTTTATTTTGGGGGTCTTTGTTATTTTATTAGGGGGCTTAGAGTAGGTGTAATTCGTTTAAAATTGTTGTAATATTTTTCTAATGTTTGTAAATATTTTTTTATTTTTTGTAACTTAGTTATTTTATATTTTTTGTACTTTAGTTAGTTTATTTCATTGTATTTATTTGTAGGTATTGTATTTCATTTATTTATTGATAGTGTAGTGTTAGGTTTAATTGTAGATAATTGTAGGTATTTTATTTAATTAATGTATTGATAGTGTAGTGTTAGGTTTAATTGTAACTTAGGTTAGGATTTATTTTACAGGTAATTTTGTAATTATTTTAACTAGGTAACTATTAAATAGTTATTAACTATTTAATAGCTATTGCACCTGGTTAAAATAATTACAAAGTTGCCTGTAAAATAAATATTAATCCTAAAATAGCTACAATATAATTATAATTTATATTGTAGCTATATTCGCGTTTATTTTACAGGTAAGTATTTAGCTTTAAATAGGAATAATTTATTTAATAAGTGTTAATTTATTTTGTTAGATTTAAATTATATTTAAGTTAGGGGGGGTGTTAGTGTTAGGGTTAGACTTAGCTTTAGGGGTTAATACATTTATTATAGTAGCGGTGTGGTCCGGTCGGCAGATTAGGGGTTAATAATTGTAGGTAGGTGGAGGCGACGTTGGGGGCGGCAGATTAGGGGTTAATAAATATAATAGAGGGGTCGGCGGTGTTAGGGGCAGCAGATTAGGGGTACATAGGTATAATGTAGGTTTCGGCAGTGTACGGAGCGGCAGATTAGGGGTTAAAAAAAATATGCAGGTGTCAGCGATAGCGGGGGTGGCAGATTAGGGGTTAATAAGTGTAAGGTTAGGGGTGTTTAGACTCAGGGTTCATGTTAGAGTGTTAGGTGGAGACTTAGGAAACAATGGGGCTGCGTTAGGAGCTTAACGCTGCTTTTTTGCAGGTGTTAGGTTTTTTTTCAGCTCAAACTGCCCCATTGTCTCCTATGGGGATATCGTGCATGAGCACGTTTTTGAAGCTGGCCGCGCCGGTAAGCACCGCTGGTATCGAGAGTTGCAGTGGCGGTAAATTATGCTCTACGCTCCCTTTTTGGAGCCTAACGCACTGAAAACCCAGCCATTCTGTGAACTTTAAATACCAGCAGTATTTAAAAGGTGCGGCCAAAAAAAAGCCAGCGTTAGCTACGCGGGTCGTTACCGACAAAACTCTAAATCTAGCCGTTATTGTTTCTAACTCCTGCAATTGATCCCCTCACTATAACTCCGTATATTCCTCTTTTGTCCCATCCTTATTTGCCACATAACTTTAACCCTCCCAGGTTCTCCAATATTTAAAGGGACAGTCTAGCCAAAAATGAATGTCATAATTCAGATAGGTCATGCAATTTTAAACAGCTTTCCGTTTTAGTTTTATCATCAAATTTGCTTTGTTCTCTTGGTATTCTTTGCTGAAGGTAGGATCATATGCTAATTTCTAAGCCCTTAAAGGCCCCTCTTATCTCAGTGAATGTTGACTGTTTTTCACAGTTACAAAGTGACAAAGCAATATGGAGTAAAGGAGCGCTGTAAGCTAAATAAGATAGTCTGGAGACCTCTATACAGTTTAACAAAAGTACATTTATTTAAAACATGATTAAAATTTATAATGCAATGGTATATGTTAGGGACGTCTCCCTGAATTTAAAATAAACAATGTTGTGTTATATAAAAACAATACAATATTAAGCGTTCTGGGTGATCTTTCTAAATAATTCCACCTTTCTAATTTTATTAACCTTATTCCACCTTAATAATTTGGTGCCGCAGTTGTAGTGGCTTTTTTCTCAGTATTGCTATTTTCAATCAAAAAGTAACAATGTCTCTCTTCATAATTCAATAAATTGTAATTATGTAATTCACTTGTCTTTACAATGTCTTTTGATGTTTTTTATAACTTGTAGACTTGGCTGTAATATAGATAGTTCTATTTATGTATAAGGATGGGCTTACCGGGTCTTCTGACACATCTGTGTCTGATGGAATCAAGTTGTTTCTTACCGGTATATGTTTTCTGCCTTTCCTCTTTGCATAAAGCAAGTTTCTTTGGTATCAAAACCTGGACCACGCTCTTTGGTATCGAAACCTGGACCACGCTCCTGCGTGTATGGGTTTCTTTTATGCTGTCGGCTTGAAGCAACTTTTACCCCTGCAGTTTGGCTTCTGTGTTTCCCGGGCAGCCTCCTGAGACAGGTACTTGTGATGCACGCCTCCAGCGCGTGTGTGAGAACTCGGACTTGAATTCACAAACGGCCGTTTGTTTTTAAACTTTCTTTCCCTCTGCTTCTTTCAAAGTGGGGTAAGTTTAATGGGTGTCCAGTTCTTTGTAGTGTAGAGAATGTCTACGCGTTTCGCCAATAGGCTTTATCAAGACGGATGATGTTAGTTGTTACACCGGCATTTTAAAAAGCCCTCCTTCCATTTCTATTGGTTGATAGGTATTCTGTTCTGATAGGTGTCTTTAAAAAGGTGGATTTCTCTGATTTCTTTAAGGTGGAATCTTTTTGCTTCTTTCTTTGTTACTTTATATGAGCTTTAGATATCCCATGTTTGCGACTTTGTATAAGGTGGAATATTTTTACTTTTTTCTTTGTTAATCTATAAAATCTTTCTGTATCTGATATATTTGGCTTTTTCAACAATATCTAAATTTTGGAATTCTTATCCTACGGTGGAATTATCAACCTTCTATTTCATATCATGAAAATACCTATATTCGTTTCTATTGTACTAAACTTTTTGTATATATGTGGAAGAATTAACGATCTATTTTAAACGAATATTTCACTTCTAATTTATTATTCTTTGTATGAATTTCAACATATATGAATTTTTAAACAGAGTTATTTTGTTCTATTATTGACCTGTGTAGCATATTATTTTTTATATTATTGCATATATGTTTATATAGAGGCATATTATTTTCTATATTTCTCCACTTTTTCATAATATGTTTTTATTTCCTTATCAATTTGTTCAACTCTTCATAGATGACTTCTTATTCATAAAGTTTAGAATATTTCAGAGATTTGGAGACTTTTTTATTAAAAAAGTTTAATCTATAATGTACTATATTTTCATGTATTCTACTAATTAATTTTTGTTTATGACAAAAGAAACGGGGATAAATCTAATTCTGAGTTTAATCCCGCAGGGTAGAGGGTTTGCATGTTGTAAATTAGCTCTGCTTCTGTTCTTAGCAATTTTTCTCCATTCGGGTTTGAGCTTTTTTATGCCCCAAAAACTGAAATTTTTTAGATTATTATTATGTATTTCCCTAAAGTGGGTGTATAGGTGTGTTTCTAGGTTTCCTCTGTCTATGCATGATAAATGCTCGCATATGCGCTCCCTTAGGGTCCTTGTGGTCTCCCCTATATATTGTAAATTACATGTGCATTGTATAATGTAGATGACACCCTTATCCTGACATCTTATGGTTTCTTTTATGTGATGTATTAAACCATTTTTATTGGATTTAATATTCTTACGCTTGCTACTGAATTTGCAAGACCTACAGCCAAAACAGGGGTAGAAACCGGCTAGTTTATTGCCTAGTAAATCTTTTTCTAATATGGGATTCATTTTAATCTGTCTGAACTCACTGGGAGCTAGTATTTTTTTGAAATGTTTTGCTTTTTTGAAAATTATTTTTGGATTATCTGTCATTTTTTCACCTATGAGGGGATCTGTTTGGACTAGATGCCAGTGTTTTTTCAATATTTTTTGTAAAATGTAGTGATCACAATTGTAATCAGTTATTAGTGCAATATTGTATTTATTCTCCTTCTCTTCTTTATTGTCCATTCTATCAGAGTTTGTATTTTTATATGTAAGTAGACTTTTTCTCTCTTTTTGATCTACTTGTTCCTTTGCCTTTCTTATTGTCTCTATATTATATCCTCTGTCAGTGAATTTTTTCTCACGTATCTCAATTTGTTCTAGATAATCTGACGTTTTTGTGCAATTACGCTTTATCCTGAGGTACTGACCTTTGGGGATATTTTCCTTCCATTTATTTAAATGGCAGCTATAGAAATGTATTAGGTTGTTTGCGTCTACTTTTTTGAAGTGTGTTTTAGTGATTATTTCTCTTTCTATAATTTCAATATCCAGATCTAGGAATGTTATTTTTTCTTTACTGGTGATATGTGTGAAATTAATTCCTATATCATTCTTGTTCATATCTAAAATGAATTTGTTTAACTCTATAGATGTCCCTTTCCATACAAAGATGATGTCATCAATGTACCGCTTATAGAGCACGAGATTTGCGCCGAGCTCATGTTGGGATATAAATTCTTCTTCCCATTTTCCCAGGAATAAATTTGCATAGCTCGGCGCAAATCTTGTGCCCATAGCGGTTCCTCTTGTTTGAAGATAGAATTTTTTGTTAAAAGAAAAATAATTCTGATTCAAAATAAAATTAACACCTTTAATTATAAATTCTTTTTGTTCTTGATTTAGTGTTTTATCCCTAGTCATGTACATTTCTGCTGCTTTTGTGCCTAGATGATGTTGAATGCTCGTGTATAAAGATGAAACATCACACGTGCCAATCAGATAGTTCTCTTTCCATTCTAGATTATTAAGGAGTTGTAATATGTCCGTGGTGTCTTTAAGGTAGGAAGGTAGAGATTTTACATATTTTTGCAAGAAATTGTCGATGTATTGTGATAAGTTTGCAGTTATAGACCCTATTCCAGATATTATGGGCCTACCAGGTGGATTTGTGAGATCTTTATGTAGTTTTGGCAGGTAATAGAATACAGGTATTTTCGGGTATTTGGGACAGAGAAACTCAAATTCCTTTTTATGAATTATATTCTTACTTTGGGCTTCTTTTAGTAAATTTGTTAGTTTATTTTGAAACTTTTTTGTTGGATCCATTTTAATTTCTTGATAGGTATCTATATCTCCGAGGAGTCTGTTGGCCTCATTGATGTAACTTGTTGTGTCTAAAAGAACTATGCCTCCTCCCTTATCCGCAGCCTTAATTGTCAGTTCTTTATCTTTTTGTAGGTTTTGTATTATTGTATTTTCTTTTTTAGACAGGTTTCTTGGTCTATATTTACTATGTTTTAATTTTGCAATATCATTTTGTACAAATTTTTCAAAAAGCTCGAGGTTTCTCCCTTTTTCATTAGTTGGGTAAAATTTTGATTTCAATTTGAAATTTGTATGTTTTATTTCTGGGGTTATTGTTTCTGGGGTTATTGTGGTTATTCTATTTGAAGTTAATTGTCTTTCGATTGGGTTTTTTGCAAAGAACCTTTTTAAGGTTAGTTTTCGAACGAATTGACTGATGTGTATATGTGTGTTGAATTTATTCATTTTGGCTGTAGGGGCGAAGCTTAGACCTAATTGTAACACTTTTTCTTCATCTTTTGTCAGTGTTTTACTGCTCAAATTAAAAATCCCTATTGTAGTGTTTACTTTGTTTTCTTGACATACTCCATATTGTTTTGTCACTTTGTAATTGTATACGGTAATTATAGGGAAGATTACCTGTGAAGGAGCTTTAAGATCAGATTCCAGGCGCAGTTTCTTATATATCTGTTTTTCACAGTTAGACAGCACTAGATCATGTGTGTCATATAGATAACATAGTGCTCAATCCCGTGGAGTTATTTATGAGTCAGCACTGATGGGCTAAAATGCAAGTCTGTCAAAAGAACTGAGATAAGGGGCAGTCTGCCGAGGCTTAGATATAAGGTAATCACAGAGGTGTGTGTGTGTGAGAGTTTGTGTGTAATTTCAGTGTGTGTGTTTGTGTATGAGTGTTTTTTCTTGGTGTGTGTGTAATTTCTGTACAGTTTGTCAACTTCCTGTTTGAAATTTTGTTGATTCCTAAATATCCCTTATTTTTTTTTCCAATAAAACCCTATCATCACTATAACCCTTCCTTGTATCTACTGCTGTTGTATCACAAAACCTTTCCCTATAGTTCCTCATATTGGTTGATATATTTCAATATGGCGCCCCTTATTTTTCAATGTAAATCCCCATAATACTTGGCAAAATATCTAGATTTTTACCAACCTGCTCCATCTTGATAAGAAAACAATCAATAAAATCTCTTGGGTCATCAGGATCTAGTGATTTCTGGTTGACCAACACTCTGTCTTGTATATAGCCAATCAGTTCTTCAGATACGTTAACGATCTTTTGGTGTGGCCCTGGAATGTATTTCATTAGTCCAGGAATGGTGTCCTCCAACTGCAACAACACAGAGTTAATTTAGCATTCAAATATGAAATAGCCGTATAAAAAATGTTGGCAGCAATACACTACCCGTATTTAACCCCTTAGTGACCACAGCACTTTTCAATTTTCTTACCGTTTGGGGTTTGGGACCAGGGCTATTTTTACATTTCTGCAGTGTTTGTGCTTAGCTGTAATCTTCCTCTTACTCATTTACTGTACCCACACATACAATTTTTCTTGCCATTAAGTGGACTTTCTAAAGATATTTTCATCATATCTTATAATTAACTATAAAAAATATATAAAATATGATAAAAAAATGGAAAAAACACACTTTTTCTAACTTTGACCTCCAAAATCTACAACCACCACCAACAAAAAAACCATGCTAATCAGTTTTTATATTACCCAATGTTTACACTTTGCAAGTTCCAAACCATCTTTTTCCCACAAGATTAGCAATAGTTAATATCCCTTGACATGTATATATTTTTTTTAGTAGACAACCCAAAGTATTGATCTAAGTCCATTTTGGTATATTTAATGCCACCATTTCACCACCAAATGCGATCAAATAAAAAAAATAGTTAACTTTATCACAAACTTTAGGTTTCTCACTGAAATTATTTACAAACAGCTTGTGCAATTATGGCATAAATGGTTGTAAATGCTTCTCTGATATCCCCTTTGTTCAGAAATAGCAGACATATATGGCTTTGGCGTTGCTTTTTGGTAATTAGAAGGCCGCTGTGCACCACACTTGTATTATGCCCAGAAGTCAAAGGATTAATTAGGTAGCTTGTAAGGATAATGTTTAGCTTTAGTGTAGAGATCAGTCTCCCACCTGACATATCCCACCCCCTGATCCATCCTTGAACCCCCTCAAACAGCTCTCTTCCCTCCCCCACATCACAATTGTCACCGCCATTTTAACTCCCCCTTTCCCTCTCCCTCCATCCCATCACCTATAATGTAAATGATTTTAAAGTACTAGTGCGCGCGCACACACCAGCCACCCGTGCGCTCCCAACCACCTGTGCGCACTGGATCAGGAAGTGGCCGACCACCCACCACCCTGCTATGGCTCCCACCCACCAATAATTGGCACCATTGCTGGACGATGCAGAGAGGGCCACAGAGTGTCTCTCTTTGCATCGGTGGGTAAAAAAAAAGGTATTGCCGTGATGCCTCAATATCGATGCATCACTGCAATACCTTGAAAGCATCTAGAAGCGATCACGATCGCTTCCACCGATTGAAACCCCTGAGGACGCACAGGGTACGTCCTTGGTCCTTGACTGACAGTTTTTGTAGGACGTACCCTGTACGTCCTTGGTCGTTAAGGGGTTAAAGGGACACAAAACCCAAAAATGTCCTTTCATGATTCAGATAGAGCATGCAATTTTAAGCAACTTTCTAATTTACTCCTATTATCGATTTTTCTTCGTTCTCTTGGTATCTTTTTTGAAAAAGCAGGAATGTAAGCTTGTATGCTGGCCCATTTTTGGTTTAACACCTGGGTAGCACTTGCTGATTGGTGGCAAAGAGCTGGCATGTGGCAGTGTGATGAACACTGCTTCCTAACTATCAGCTGTAGGCTCGTTCATGTGAGCCTGTAAGCAAAGAGCCTCCAAAGATGCATACGCAGCTTGATAAATGGAGGCCTTTGTTTACAGATGTAAGGAAATTGAATGAAATTGTATCTACAATTTGCATGGTGTTAAAGTCAAGAGTATCATATACATTAATAGTTACACCGAAATATGTTTATCACTTAATTATTAATGGCACACTGTTTAAAATAAGGATGTGCATAAAACTATTAAGCCGTGCCCCCAATAAAAAATTTAGTTTTATGGAATATCTCAGCTGTGTATTCCAATTAAATATTAGGGTATTATATGAATATTAATAAATAATAATAAGATTATCGTCAGCAGTACCTCCAAAATAATATTGTGTAATTTCAGCAGTGTACTTCAAAATAATAATGTTGAGATGTTCAGTAATAATTGACAATAAAATTATTATTTAAAATTAATATTTAATCCCAATTAAAATATGTTCCTAAATTCTGATAGGTGAAGACTATAGAAACAGCGACTATATTTATGCAGTAATCAGGAGTATCAATTAGGTATAAATATATAACTGATTTATTACAATATTAAAATATAAAGTAAGCTATAGAAATATTGAAATTAATTAATATTCAATTTAATTGTTTGTTACCCTGGATATGGACACAATATTATTTAGAAATTAACCTTAAATATCATATATCACAAATGAAATTTACTAGAACAATTTATAACTAGCCGGTACCATCAACCAAATAATCTAAAATATGGCTTACTTAACAACGCTTGGCTAGCGAATATAGGCCAAATATTTCAATAAAAATCTTAACTAAAATTCAATAGGTCTAATAGAATTAATCAATGAATAGGAAGAGATTAAAATAAAACATAATGCTTAAAGATGCTTTAAAGTATATTAAAAGGAGGCGGAGCCTGGAGGGCCATGGAGTGAGACATAGTTTATAGCAGCTTTATTGCAGCTCCGCGTAAAGTCGAGATTAAGGGGACCAGCAAACCTCATTTTGCTATCAGAGCCCATCAAAGGGGGGGGAATATGTCCTGGGGCTCATAGCCCGGAGAGCAGCAGCAAGACCGAGTCCGGAGTGAAGCGGGGTGGATATACACCTCCCGGAATCTCCCTCAGCATCGGGTGCGGCGGCCATCTTGGGAACCACGCGGTCATTTAGATGGCCACTATTACCGGGTTGTGAAGCTCCGATAAGAGATAGAGGACACCGGATCTACAAAGGGGTATGCTTATATACAGCTCAATATTATGTCTGCCAGGAAGCCTGCTAAGGCCCCTCAGGGAGGCAAAGCTACTGCCATGCACCACTTCTTTAGGCAGGTGAAGGGGGATAAGCTACAACAGCCCAAAATGCAGAGATTGAGGAGGAGGCAGATTCAGATACCAATATGTCAGACTCCCAAGCGGATCAGACTCCAGTGACTAAAGCTGTTAGTCTCCAAACAAGACATCTCTAATACTTTAAATAAGCTTTGGGAGAAGATGGATGCTATGCAAAATTCAATCACAAGTAGTTTGGCAGACATTAAACAAGACATACAGGATCTGGGCAATAGGGTCTCCACCTACGAAGATGGTGAAACTACGGTGCTGGAGGGGTTTAACTCTATGTCTCAGAAGGTGGAGGCTCAGAGGCAAGAGCTAGAACTGATCCACGACAGAATGGAGGATATAGAAAATTGCAGCCCTAGGTGCACTATACGGCTGAAGGGAATCCCTGAGTCAGTGGCCCCAGAAGAGCTAGACCGTTATCTGTCTCAACTGTTTCAGGCTATTACAGGACACACAGAGGAAGTCTGCTTTCAGATGTAAAGGGCTCATCGGGCTCTCAGGGCTAAGACTAAGGGGGATGCCCCACCCAGGGATGTTATAGTACGCATGTTTTGCTTTAAGGAGAATGAGGCTGTTTTGGCGGCCTCTAGGAAGAACCAGACCTTCAAGTTTCAGGGGTCGGTGATCCAGTTCTTCCAGGATTTATGTGTACAGACATTACAGAGGAGAAGTGCCATAAGACCTCTCACACTATTGCTACGGAAAAATTATATCAATTACGGATGGGGTTTTCCTTTGCACTGATCATTTGCCATAAAATGGAACTACATTCACCATAAGGTAAGGCTCTGGACATCCCGGATGTCTGTGAGCACTTGAGCCTGGAGGCCCCTCGGATGCCTTCTGACCAGAATTAGTCAAGTAGCACAGATCATGGTAGGGCCCGCTCCTTAACACAGAGACCAAGCTGGCTGAAGAATACCAAAAAGAAGCAAAAGACCTGAGTTCCTTCATGGCTGAGCTGTGGAACTAAATACCTGGGGTCTCTTCCTGACCTAGGGCCTCTACCTACCACGGATCAACAAGATTCAGATGAGTATGAGAACATTACTGTCAGTTACAAGGCTAAGTTGGTATGGGTCTAAGGGACTGTAATCTCTGGGGGGGTAGTAATGGATGTAAGGAGAGAGAAGAGAAGGTTTCGGAAAGTCTGGAATTTGGATATTCGCTGGGACATTAAGCCACATAGGTTACCTGAGGACAAATATATGACTTTGGGGCTAAGGGGAGTGGTGGGGACTATGTGTCCTAATAAAAGGGATTGTGATACTTCTAGACCCTTAAGATGTATATAGCTCCCTTGATCTCAAACTGTATATTTTCGTATAAAAATTTCAATTACACGATTGTTGTTATGCATGTAAGGTAAGATACTGTTTAGAAATGCTTACTAGCAGGACATGGGCACCAGGCTCAGGCTCTGTCCTTGCTTTTAAATTTACAGGGTTGAATTGTTTAATTTGTTTATCACTGTGGTACTAGGCACTACACCAGATGGAAACGTAAGGGTATAGTTGACAGCCAGATAGGTAGGACCTGACCGATGGCTAAGAGTATTAGGATTATCTCACACAATGTGAGGCCTCAATACAGATGTGAAGCGTAAAACAGCACTCACTCAGTACTCGAGAGCTAGGGCAAACCTCATACTTCTACAAGAGACCCACTTCACAAGTACAGTTATCCCTAAATATTGGTCGAAACAGTTTCCCCTGCAGTATCACTCAACAACGGATAAAAACAATAAGGGGGATTTCCATTCTCATTCATCAATCACTACAGTTTCACACTGAGGAAGTGATCACAGATCCCAATGGGAGGTTTCTTATAGTTAGAGGGTGCATTCAAACTACCCCAGTTACCATATGTAATGTGTATGCACCAAATGAGAAACAGGACATATTCTTTAAGAAAATCGTACACCTCCTGACACAATGGTCCCATTCCCGAATCATCTTAGCCGGGGATTTTAATATCTCACTAGCCCCACTTAGGAACACAGCGACAGTAAATTTAACTAACAAACAATATAGACACAATTCTATCGCAAGGGCCATCAGGGACTCCTTAGCTATGCATAACTTACTGGACACATGGGAGGCTAAATATGGTGCGACACTTGATTATTCATTCTACTCATATGCACATAGAACATACTCTAGGTTGGATTATATTTTTGTGAGCCAAACATTGATACGAAATGTTATATCATCGTCTATACAGCCATGTGTGTGGTCAGACTATTCACTCATACAATTAGAACTGAGGGGTATTATCAACATTCATAGGCAGCGCTCATGGACTTTTGATCCGACGGTTCTAGGACCTCCTCAAAGTCAACAGACTTTTTCTAGGATGATCAGAGAATACAGGGCCTTGAATGCGGTGACAACCACTAACTCCCTTAACACTTGGGTGGCACATAAACCATACCTTAAAGGCTTGTTAATTAAAGAAAAAGCGAGATATATTAAGCAACACACAGAGAAAATAAACGCACTACAGACGGAAATTAGGGATTTGGAGAAGAGTCATCAACAGACACTATCAGTAGCTACTTTTAAAATACTTCAACTAAAAAGAAAGACATTGGCACATATTCTAGACTCTAATTCGATCAGAGCTATACAGAAATTGAAGGCTCATTATTTTATATACTCCAACAAGCCTGATAGATACTTAGCGCATAAAATAAGGTAGAAGGTTCAGAGCTTCTCTATCCCTATAATATTGAAATTGGACGGTACATGCACATCTGAGCCCCAAGAGATAGCTGATACTTTCGCAGATTACTACACTACTCTTTATGATGGCAAAAAAGTGGAACATACCCCTAATACACAAGATCTCCTTGATAAATTATTGGCAAATGCTTCCCTTAATAAAATAAGCAAGCAGGATAGTGATGAATTAAATGCGGACATCACAGGGGGGGGAAGATTCTTCTGGATCTCAAAGATCTGAAGGCAGGCAAAGCCCCGGGACCTGATGGCTTCCCTGGAAAGTATTACAAAATGTTCAAAGCAGATTTAGTACCCCACTTACAGAAATTTTGCAATGATGTCATGCAGGGAAGGGCTATCCCATCGGTGATGTTGAGCACCAAAATTGTGGTCATCCCTAAGGCTGATAAGAACCCCGAGAGATGTCAGAACTATAGGCCTATATCTCTGATAAACCAGGATGTTAAAATTCTCACTAAAATTCTGGCTAATAGGCTCAAGAAGATAGCTCCCAAAACTGGTCCACCCGGATCAGGTGGGCTTTATTTTGGATAGGGAGGCCACAGAAAATGTAAGGAGGACGGTGTCTCTGATTGATTATTTGAAGGGAAGAGGAATGCCTTCTCTGCTCCTTTCTTTGGATGCGGAGAAGGCGTTTGATAGAATTGACTGGGGGTATATTATCTCAGTTCTGACGGAGATGGGTTTCGGGGGGGGGGGCATTTGTCAAGGATATAAGAGGGCTATATTCTACTCCAACAGCAGTCATTAGAGCAGCGGGGTTTCAATCCAAGACTAAAGATGTGCTAAATGGTACCCGTCAGGGATTCCCCTATCACCAGTTCTCTTTGCCATGTGCATGGAGCCATTGGCGGCAAGTATAAGAAATAACCCGGATATCTCAGGGGTGGTTGTTAAGGATTCAGAATATAAATTATCGCTTTTCACTGATGATGTTCTGTTGAATCTGACTAGACCCCTGATATCTTTGACCAACCTCTATAAGTCCCTTCAGGATTTCTCCCTTGTTTCGGGCTACAAAATTAACTTAGACAAGTGTGAGGCATTGCCCCTGAACATACCACCACAGACTAAAAAAATTGATTGAGGCCAACTTTGAGTTTACCTGGGCTAATAAGTCTATCACCTACCTGGGTATCAAATTATCAGATTCACACTGCCATCTTCACGGCGTAAACTATGTCCCACTTTAAAATGCCATTAATAGAGACTTGAAGAAGTGGAAACCCCACAAATTCTCATGGTAGGGGAGGCTGTCGGGGATTAAAATGAATATTCTCCCAAGACTATTAGGGCACTTCCGATAGCTGTACCGAAATCGGAGCTACAGAAACTACAAGCTTCCCTAAACAGTTACTTGAGGGGGGATAGAAGGGGGAGGATAGCCTCAGACATACTAACTATAGACACAGACGATTAGGAGGTGTAGGTCTCCCGAACCTTATTGACTACTATAATGGGGCTAGGTTGGCTCAGGACTCTCTACTAGGTAGGAATGATTGCAATATTTTGTGGACCAGACTTGAGGCAGATCTAAGGGGTTATGAATATCCTGAAGACATAATATGGGATTGGGACCACACAGTGGACAGTCATTCTTACAGGATTCAGGCCGCAGTGGACACAGTTAGGGGCTGGAAACTACTTACAGGACCTCTGAAGTTGATACATGTGAATTCTAGGGCCAGACCACTTAGGCTTTTACTACACCCAGAACTATGCACACAGGTGGGGAAGTGGACAATAAGGGTCTTTATAGAGTAGCTGACTTTCTGGAGGGAAACCACATACGGACATACTCAAAAATCCAAGACACTATCCGGCCACTGAAACTACACTGGTTTCTCTACCTACAGGTTTTCTCTGCCATGCAGAAATATTGTTCCCCTTGGGCTTCACAGACACCCACTACACTAGAACGCATCTGTAGTTACCCAGTTAGATTGAGGAAACTCATCTCGATAATATATCTGGCCCTACAGGGAGCTAAAACCACAACTCACTCAACCATAGTATCTAAATGGGAGCAGGACTCAGGACTTGACCTCCCCAGAGATAAATGGGATATGATTCTATTTGACTCGAGTAAGGGACTAATCAGTGCGGATCTCAGAGAAAATTGCATGAAGACGTTGTTTAGGTGGTATCTTACCCCAGCGAGGACATGCCATTTTATCCCAAACGGTTCCAATCAATGCTATAGGGGATGTGGGACTAGGGTGACATATATCCACATGTGGTGGGAGTGCCAAGTGATTAAATCTACCTGGGAGCGGCTCATGGGGCTTCTGAGTGAGGTTTTGGGGGAGTCAATAACACTGACACTCCTAAATCACAGACTTAAGCCATATAATAAAGTGACCAACACGTTCATACGGACCCTGTGTACTGCAACTAGGATCTGTATAGCAGGACATTGGAAGACGGGAGCACCAGCCTGGGCCGAGGTACTAGATAAGGTTGAACACATATACACTATGTCAGAGATAGCGGCCAAAATTCAGGGGACCAGGGAGCATTTTACTACAATATGGTTCTACTGGACAATGTACAAAGCGATAAGATAGAGTAGTGTGTTGACAGTCAGGTCATACGGTAGGGAGAGGTTTTTGACGAATAAGAGTACTACCCATTTTCGATAGTCTGGACACACTTGTTAAGGCTCATTAGCTCCTAGGGGAGAGAAGAGACTGGGCAGAATTAGAAACTGGTGCAGTGCCCACCATTACGTGCCACAGAATTGTTTTGTTTGTTTTGGAACTTTGGTTTTGTTCCATGGAATGTGTTATTACAAAACAAAATAAAAATCTTTCAGGGAATGTGTTGATCAACAGGTTACCTATTGTAGAATTTCAGTGTACAATCTTACATGTACGGATAGGAGATGATGTAAGAGCTTCTGGTTTGTATAATTGTCTTTTGATTATTGTTGGCTCTTGTCTCATGTAGAAGCATGTATAGTAACAGTTGCTATGTTATATACTGAATTCTTTGACTCTAATAAATAAATATTTCAACATAAATTATATTAAAATAATTCAGCTGTAGTTACTATAGTAGTTACCTTTGTAATAACTATACAATGCTTAATCAATAGTTTTAAATTAACTAAATGCAAATATAACTATTATCTAGAAGATACTGTTTTATAAGATATTAAATTATAAATATAAAATACACTTTTAAATCACAATAACCTCAGATATTACACTATTGTCTATTATACATTAATAGATAGCAAGATTTGAGATTGTCTACACCCAGAGTTCCCCTGTCATACAGGAGGATATTCCACTATATAGCAAGAAAAGGGATAGCCCAGGGCTCTCTCTCTCTTTCCACAAGAGTGTTCCAACAAGACTGTGTCAAACATAGTCAAAAGACTGTGTCTCCACAAAGAGTAAATGTATGTATATCACAGAAATTGAATGCCTCTGTATCACTAAAAGTGAATGCCTCTCTCTTTTTTTTTACAGTGTAGAACTTTTTTTCCTCCCTCCATCCTTAATCATCCAGTGAAAAACATTCAGGGTGTGGTCAACAGCTCTCATAGGTCTATGCTTTTGCCAACCTGGTGAGTTAGATATCAAAGTGCAGCTATAAAGTGGTAGAGCGAGGTGTAAGAGTGCAGTTACATGGGGGTAAGCTATGTGTAATAGTGCAGTTACATGGGGGAAACTAGGTGTAAGAGTGCAGAGACATGGGGGTAAGCTAGGTGTAAGTGTGCAAGTTACATGGGGGTAAGCTAGGTGTAAGAGTGCAGTTACATGGAGGGAAACTAGGTGTAAGAGTGCAGTTACATGGGGGAAACTAGGTGTAAGAGTGCAGTTACATGGGGGAAACTAGGTGTAAGAGTGCAGTTACATGGGGGTAAGCTAGGTGTAAGAGTGCAGTTACATGGGGAAACTAGGTGTAAGAGTGCAGAGACATGGGGGTAAGCTAGGTGTAAGAGTGCAGTTACATGGGGGAAACTAGGTGTAAGAGTGCAGTTACATGGGGGTAAGCTAGGTATAAGAGTGCAGTTACATGGGGGTAAGCTAGGTGTAAAAGTGCAGTTACATGGGGGGAAACTAGGTGTAAGAGTGCAGTTACATGGGGGGAAACTAGGTGTAAGAGTGCAGTTACATGGGGGTAAGCTAGGTGTAAGAGTGCAGTTACATGGGGGTATGGCGAGGTGTAAGAGTGCAATTACATGGGGGTAGGGTGAGGTGTAAGAGTGTAGTAAGAGTGTAGTCACATGGAGGGGTGAAGCTTGGTGTATACAGTACTTATGTATATTAACTTTAAGAATATTTCATACATAAGTAATTTCATATAAAATCACAAATGTATATGCCTATATGAGTAAGCAAATTTCTCCCAGACATAATTGTGTATCAATAATTTCAGAGAGTTTCTCTTGTTTATAGATACACACGTGTGAAAATTAACTAGTTCCTGTAACCCTTCTTATATATGTATTATCTGTAGACCCACTGTCTTCATTACAACAGGGATTCTGTGATCTTGTTGTAGAAGGTTAAATTAAATTGGAGATTCCCATCTTAGACCACAGTGTGATAAAGGTTCCTGGAAGTGACAGCCTTACAATTTGAGCAAATGTATTTTCTTTATTCTCTTTAGATAACCTAGCCTGTGTATATTTTAACAGCAAGAGGTTGGGATCATGTAGTCTAAGTCAGGTCTAGGTCAGGAGAGTTGATAAGACCTTGGGGTAAATTTAACAAAGGTCGAGCAGACACGATTCTCTGTTGCGAAACATGTCTACTTGACCTCGCTAAATGCCGACAGCATATGCTGTCGGCATTTAACATTGCCCAAGCATTTCTGGTGAAATGCTTCAATGCTGACCCCTGCTCACTGGTGGCCAATTGGCCGCTAGCAGGGGCCGTCAATCATCCCAATCGGATCGGGATGATTTCAGTCCGCCACCTAAAAGGTGGCCAAGTTACGAGTGCTGCTTCTTAACTTCCGTTTCAAGTGGACCTGAAATGATGGGGCTCCGAAGCAGCATCCGCTGCTTAAATAAATGGCCCACCAAGTGTAAAAAACAATTTCTTATGTCAATTAGGCAATGTCATAATACAATAAGTAGTTTTATATCATTTTTAGTACTTTTGTTTACATAGCTTCATCAGAGAGAAAATACAGTGCTGTAAATAAAGTAACAGTTGCTTTAATAAATATAGACTAGTATTTGCATTTTAGAAAACAAAAAACAAACCAAATAGTATAAAATAATTTATTCACCAAGTATAAAAAAAATAACATATTTTTATCCACTGCCCGTATGTATGATTACACGCTCAAGTAAGCGTGTAATGCCCGCCCCTTCTCTCGCGTGACTAATCGCGTGAGAGAAGGGACCGTCAATTACTGAAAGCGAGTGAGCTGGTTTTCAGAATAATTCTTTATTTTGGAATTCTGTATTTGAGGATTTGTACCTGTATACACCCCTCTGAGGAAGCGTATAAGTGAAATGCGACCGCGTCAGGGGCTTCGTGTTTATTTTAATTGCATTCTGTTCATTTTAGACTATCTACTAATTGATATTTTTATTTGCTGTCGTAACATTTGTTGTAATATTTGGGGCATATTGTAAGAAGGATGGGGAAGGGATATATAGCATATGTAGTGTAAAAAAAGTGGCTTATCTACCCATATATAAGGCAATACAGGACATAGTTCCTAAAAAGAGGCTCTTACATTTACCTAATATTGTTGCTTTTACCTTCCTCCTCATATGTGATAGATAACCTAAAATCAGCAACATTGAAGTACTTTATACAGAGTTGTGTTTTTAACTATTTTTCTGGCACACTAGATACAACTTTTATTTTTGCTGCCTTTTTTAAAGTGAAGGTAAACTTTGGTGAATGAAAGCCTGTTTTTTTAAAATACTATTAAAAACAAGGGCACTTTCATTCATCAAAGTTTACAAAGCAGACGTTTTGATTAAAAAAATTACCTTTTTTTCTTTTCACAGCTACAGCAGTTTTCCCCTCCTGGAAATCCTCTCTTCACACGTCAGCAATGACTAATCTGGCTTCCTCCAATCACAGCTTTCCCCCCAGGGTGGTTATTGCCTGAGGCCATGCTGTGATTGGAGGAAGCCGGATTAGTCATTGCTGACGTGTGAAGAGAGGATTTCCAGGAGGGGGAAGCTGCTCTGGCTGTCAAAACGGCTGCTTTGTAAACTTTGATGAATGAAAGTGCCCCTGTTTTTAATAGTATTTTTAAAAAACGGACTTTCATTCATCAAAGTTTACCCTCAATGTAACTATAACTAGTAAAAGTTAAATTTTAAGTGGAAAAATATATACTTTATGTGTAGAAAGAGCATACTTTTCCCTATTCTCTCAATAGGGTTTTTTTCCTTAACATATATGTTTAATCTTACTCTCTAATGCATAATTGACTCATTTATTTGCATTGTTACCTGTCCCCAAGTTGAACTCATAAGACTGAAAGTCTCCTCCACTAAGCTGAGAAGCTTTAATAATCTCTCGTCCTTGCATTCAAGGCTGCTTCCAAAAATAATAGAGAGAAATACCTTGGCTACGGAAATCACAAACATTTTAGATGGATTAACTGGTGACCCTAAAAAAAATTAAAAAAAAGTTCAACAATATTTATATACATCTGTCAATGTAAATCAATAGGACAACTAAAAAAAAGGGTTATGGACAATATGTAATGTAATTCGATTTTAGGCAAAATATCAGTCAAAATGCAAAAGAAAGTTATTTATTTTTTGTTACCCAAGGTATTACAGATAAAGCAGATATTTTTTAACAAAAACGTGTTAGATTTCCTGATACTAACATTACTGATTTTTTGCAACTATAGGTAAAAGAGCCCCCGTAATATTAACAGCAATTATTGTTGGTAGTGTCAACATGAAAATTTCTTATACAAGTCATAAACGTATGCTAGCACACAGATAAATACAGTTTAATGTATGGTCTCACTGGGACCAAAATTAGGACTGGGGCTTTTTAAGGCAGAGGAGCCCCCCCTTTTGTTATTTAACTATACCCCAAAAAGTATAATGTACTAGTTTGATTTACAAAACACTGTCACTGTATTTTGTAAATTGGTTTGCTACTAAAGGGATACTAAACCCAATTTTTTTGTTTCATGATTCAGATAGACCAGACAATTTTAACCCCTTAACGACTGACGACGTGCAGTTAACGACAAGGACGTACCCTGTATGTCGTCAGTCTGGAAAGTGGTGGAAGCAATCCTGTTTGCTTCCAGCCGCTTTCCGGTTATTGCAGGGATGCCTCGATATAGAGGCATCCCTGCAATAACCTTCCTTGGCCATCCGATGCAGAGAGAGCCACTCTGTGGCCCTCTCTGCACCGGACATCGATGGCGCACAATAAGGCAGAGGGGGAGGGTTAGAGAGCTGTTTGGGGGGGATCAGAGAGGTTGGGGGCTAAGGGGGGATCCTACACAGCAGCATATGTAAATATGCTATAAAATGTTTTTAAAAATGAAGATACCTTTTATTTTAATACTGGCAGACGTTCTGCCAGTACTTAAGATGGTGGGGACAATTGTGGTGTGGGGGAGGGAAGAGAGCTGTTTGGGAGGGATTAGGGGGTCTGATGTGTCCGGTGGGAGGCTGATCTCTACACTAAAGCTAAAATCAACCCTGCAAAGCTCCCTACAAGCTACCTAATTAACTCCTTCACTGCTGGGCATAATACACGTGTGATGTGCAGCGGAATTTAGCGGCCTTCTAATTACCAAAAAGCAACGCCAAAGCCATATATGTCTGCTATTTCTGAACAAAGGGGATCCCAGAGAAGCATTTACAACCATTGTGCCATAATTGCACAAGCCGTTTGTAAATAATTTCAGTGAGAAACCTAAAGTTTGTGAAAAAGTTTGTGAAAAAGTTTGTGAAAAAGTTTGTGAAAAAGTGAACGTTTTTTTTTTATTTGATCGCATTTTGCTGTAAAATGGTGGCATAAAATATGCCAAAATGGGCCTAGATCAATACTTTGGGTTGTCTACTACACTACACTAAAGTTAAAATTAACCCTAGAAGCTCCCTAATTAACCCCTTCACTGCTGGGCATAATACACGTGTGGTGCTCAGTGGCATTTAGCGGCCTTCTAATTACCAAAAAGCAACGCCAAAGCCATATATGTCTGCTATTTCTGAACAAAGGGGATCCCAGAGAAGCATTTACAACCATTTGTGCCATCATTGCACAAGCTGTTCATAAATAATTTCAGTGAGAAACCTAAAGTTAGTGAAAAAATGTACGTTTTTTTTTATTTGATTGCATTTGGCGGGGGAAATGGTGGCATGAAATATACCAAGATGGGCCTAGATAAATACTCGGGGTTGTCTACAACACTACACTAAAGCTAAAGGTGTTTTTAAATAATTTCAGGGAGAAACCTAAAGTTTGTGAAAAAATGTGTGAAAAAGTTAACGATTTTTTTTATTTGATCGCTTTTGGAGGTGAAATGGTTGCATGAAATATACCAAAATGGATCTAGATTAATACTTTGGGATGTCTTCTTAAAAAATATATATACATGTCAAGGGATATTCAGGGATTCCTGAAAGATATCAGTGTTCCAATGTAACTAGCGCTAATTTTGAAAAACAAAATGGTTTGGAAATAGCAAAGTGCTACTTGTACTTATTGCCCTATAACTTGAAAAAAAAGCAAAGAAGATGTAAACATTGGGTATTTCTAAACTCAGGACAAAATTTAGAAACTATTTAGCATGGTTGTTTTTTTGGTGGTTGTAGATGTGTAACAGATTTTGGGGGTCAAAGTTAGAAAAAGTGTGTTTTGTTTCCATTTTTTCCATAGTAAATTATAAGATATGATGAAAATAATGTTATTTTTAGAAAGTCCATTTAATGGTGAGAAAAAACGGTATATAATATGTGTGGGTACAGTAAATGAGTAAGAGGAAAATTACAGCTAAACACAAACACTGCAGAAATGTAAAAATAGCCTTGGTCCCAAACGGACAGAAAATGGAAAAGTGCTATGGTCATTAAGGGGTTAAGCAACTTCCTAATTTACTCCTATTATCAATTTTTTTCTTCATTCTCTTTCTATCTTTATTTAAAAAGCAGGAATGTAAAGCCTAGGAACCGGGACATTTTTGGTTCAGAACCTGGGTTATGCTTGCTTATTGGTTTGCTAAATGTAGCCACCAATAAACAAGCACCAGGGTTCTGAACCTAAAATGGGCTGACTCATAAGCTTCACATTCCTGATTTTTAAATAAAGATACCAAGAGAACCAAGAATAATTGACAATAGAAGTTAATTAGAAAGTTTATTAAAAATTGCATGCTCTATCTGAACCATGAAAGAAAAAAAACTGGGTTTAGTATCCCTTTGAATAGTAAAAAGGAAAATATAATATATTTATTTTTTTTTATAGGAGATCCAATTGCAATTACTCCTTATCAACTACCACAGGCACCCAATGCACACACAAAGCAGCCCAGCAATCAACAATCGAACAGAAACAGGCACCCACAGACATCACCTGGCACCATCAATATTTGTTTCTTCTCTGTGACTATCTTCCTTCCCCCTTGCTAAGTCCAGACCAGAAAATATTCACTTGCACAGACCTTCTGTACATATTTGGTTTAAGGTTTTTCTGAACACCAGTATGGTGGCCATTTTGAAAATCCTGAAACCAAAAAGGCACATTTCTAATCTTAAAAGAAAATATACCCACAGGAGTATAAATAGGGGCGCTATCAATGTATACAAAATAATCAATAATACAATATAAACAAAGTCAAGGTAACATACACGTATAGCTATATATATATATATATATATATATATATATATATATATATATATATATATATATTAAAACTATAGCAGAATGTCACCAGTAGGAGGATTGCATACAGGGGATCCAGGTAATCAAAACCTATATGTAACAAGATTGTCCCACAGAACTTAATAAGTCCAATGAGTATCCAATATTTTGCTAGAAAGAAATGAGGCAGCTCTCCTCGAGGTATAAGGCCATCCACAATGAGTTATTCTATAAAAAGACAGAGATGGCGCCACATACCATAATTCTGTGTGATATGTCAGAATAGAAGTTGAAACTCTGATACACTCACGTTTTGTGAAGCACCAGTGAAGCACAGTCCGGTATAACTCTCCTCTCAAGCTCAGAATCCCAATCACTATATATGCGTGATACTTGTAGGTCAATTTCACTGTTTCACCTCCAGTAATTAGAGGGTTAAACAGGCATGGAAATCCAAAAGAGGCAAAGTAGCAAGTTGTATATATAAAAAGTGTTTTATTCACACATTAAAAACACAGCAACGCGTTTCTCAGTAACCAGTACTGTTTCCTCAGGCTGATAAAACTATACTAAACTTGCTACTTAATATACACTAATCTAGCCAATGAAAATGGCTGTTTAACCTAACCCTAATTTCCCTTAATTAGTCACATGATTTTTGTATGGGATACAATAGGACAACAAACAGCAACATTAACACTTTCAAAATGCTGAATCAAAATGCTGAATCATAATAATACACATACTGAATCATAATAGTAAACGATATGCATTTAATTCTAAAATGTATAAGAACAATACATATGAGAACTTAATCGTATATGCACAAAAAACATAACAATACAGGTATTTCTCAAACATCCGCAATGATATGTGTTGACATTACAAAGCATGCAGTTACAATTGATATTATACGCTCGCAACCTGTGTGGAATCTGTATCATTCTTCAATATAGGGGCACAATATGAAAAGTATCCCTGAACATAAGTTCAAAATTCATCATGTAAACAATTCATCAAAAATTCATCATCTAAAAATGGACATATATAATCAAGCATAAAATATCAATACAATAACAGACCATCATTAACCTACTATTGTCCTGAAGCCTATGATGAGCTAATGTCGGACAGAAATGTAGATAATGTGTATACATATAGGTCTTAACTTACTAGCTATTTGATTTATTTTATACATTTCTAAGCTTGTCATATGCTGTAAGTCCTCTTTTGCTGGAGTGAGGGAACCCAGAGGGGCAAGACGCGAATAAGATGGAGCGTGGGCACCAATGGCCCTCTCTGTAACAATTCCACTACTGATTGAGGTGCCAGAAGTGGCCCCTACATATTTGGGCCTAGTCTCAATTTAGACCACTGAGACTCTTCTAGGTATGCCCCCACCCAACGAGCAAGACACAGGTAGACCCAAAATTACAGTTGACAGCCATTGCAAGGAGAATCAATTTGAAGTAATGCTGGTGGCAGGACACTTATCTTGATTGGGCCTAGATTAAAGCATCACAAAGAATAGAAAATAGAAATGGCAATTTAAAATGAAGTAGCCGATTATCTAAACCTCACCAGATCAGACATGTTTTTTTCAAGCTGCCGTTGTGGAATTATTATAAAAAAGGGTCAGTCCCTGCAAATGGCGTGATGCCTCCTATATAATGTAATGGAGTTTGCTAGAAAGAGATATTCGCTCCATAGGGTAGAGTTAGCAATGAGCAGGGGGCACACTTTAAAAATGACTATGAATACAAAAGTATTAAAAATGATACAAAACTCCATGTTTAAGCTGTATTATGACATGTAAACCATGGAGACTCATCAATATGGGCAACAGAGGCACTGCCCCACAAAATAGTGTACTCTTCAAAAATAAAAAATTTGACCCTATAAAAAAAAAGTGGTTCATATTTGCATTAATTCCTCTCTCTGGGTTTCTCTATATTATGGGTATGTTATTATTTAAAGGGGTGGCTGGCAGTTTTCACTGGGTCAGAGGTCATTGGAAAAAGAGGAGTTTACAAAATAGAGTTTGGGAAGATCCTAGCCGCCCCCCCAGGTCAAAATTTTACCAGCCACCATTGCATGTAAATATTGCCTAAATGACATATGGGCAAGATTACAAGTTGCACGCTATAAGGTTTCCGCGCAATGTGGTCTTTTCACAATCAATTTTTATTGCTCAGGTAATACAAGTCTTGAAAAATCACGATTGCACATGCGAGCTTTGCGCAATAAAAAAGTTTCACGAAACACTTCCAAAATACATAACAATGTACAGTTGCACTCATATTAACACTGTCTCATAAAAATTATTAAAAAAAAAATATTGCACACAAAAGTACAAGATCTCGGGTGACGCAGGGATTTTACATTGATCTCGAGATATCTAGATATATATATATAGAAAGAAAGAAAAAAAGAATATACAATAGGATAGTTACTTCCCTTTAGTTAGAACCGCTGCCTTCCAAACAGTCTCTCTCAAAGCTGTACAAACAATGTATATTGGCAGATAGAGGTGACTGTTCTAAGGGATCTGCAAATGATTTTCCTCTCTGTTTCACAACAGACAGACAACCCTAGGAATAAATTTAAAAATGCCTCGAGATTCTATCCCAGCTACAGCAAAGGTCCTAATATTGAAGTTTTTTGGTAGAATGTTAATGAGAGATATTAAAAATGTACTAAGGAAAAATAAAAATTGCAATCTAAGTAAAAAGGAATTTGATATACTAAATCATTTAAACAAAGGGAAGATATCATCATCAAGGAGGCTGATAAGGGTGGAGGGATAGTGATTATGGATAGAGAATATTATCTGGAAAAGTCAAACAGAATTCTGGGTGATCCCGATACATATACAATATTAAAAAATAATCCCAAAAAATAATTACTAATAATTACTTATAAATTATATAATCTTTTATTAGAAGCACAGAATCAGAAACTCATCTCTAAAGAAGAGTTTGATTTTCTATATAAGGAGGACTCAAAAACTCCTATTTTTTATTTTCTTCCCAAAGTCCATAAAAATGCAACTAGACCACCGGGTAGGCCTATTATTAGTGGCATTGATTCACTCACCTCCAACCTATCAGCCTTCATATATTATTTCCTTCAACCATATGCTCAACAGGCAAAATCATATTTAAAAGATACTAGACATGTTTTACAGATCTTAAATAATATCCCTTGAGAAGATAGTTTTATGTGGGTAACGATGGATGTTACCTCCCTCTACTCTTTTATGAGCAAAATAAAACATTTTATTTTTAAAAAGCCAGCTTTTTTTCTTTCCTGATCGTTGTCTTTTTGTGAAATCACCTGCTGTTTTTTTGTGTTTTTTTTTGTGATATCACCTGTGGAGCTGTTTGCCTGATATCATTCTGTGAGTATACTACACTTATAAATTAGGATGCACAGACATACTATGTCAATGTGATATTCTTTGAACACAGATACAGACAGAACCCCTTTTTGGGAAGATTGTGAAATCACCTGTGTAGCCGCTTGTTTGATGTTGCTCTGTAAGTATACTGCACTTATGTATTAAGGTGCTCAGACATACTATGCCAATTCTTTGAACACAGATACAGACAGAGTTCTTCTGGGAAAATTGTGAAACAGAGAGAAAAATCCTTTGGAGATCCATTAAAACCAGCGCCTCTATCTGCCAATATACATATATATATATATATATATATATATATATATATATATATATATATATATATATATACAGTATATATTCATATACATATCTTGCTATAAATAGATATACAGTATCTGTCCAAAAATCATAACATAGATGGAGAAATATCTATTTAGAATTCTATAAAACATATTCCGTTGCGAAAACATTTTCGCAATATGAAATATTTGCATTTTCATTTACACTTTTCAAGGAGAATACTTCAAGGGCTTTGCGCACCAGATTAGAGTTTTGTGTTTTTTTTTTCTATTTGTCTTCTCCATTGTCTTCTATGGGGAATACATTAACGCGCAGGCAATTTTGCAGTTTGCATTACGCTGCTTAATGCGCAACGCAAAATAAGTTATTTCTCAACTTGTAATAGCTGCGCAACCCCAAATGCGAAAAAGCCATAATTTGCACAGAATTTTCGCAACTGATTTGCCTTGCGACTTGTAATCTTGCCCATAACGTGTTGTTGTTTAGACTTGGGGGTAGATTTATTATGCTGCAGATGCAGCTGTTTCCACACGAGCCTTCAGGCTCACCGGAAACATAAGTTCGGAAGCAGAAGTCATAAGACCGCTGCTCCTTAACTCATCCTCCACCTCTGAGGTGGCGGACAGCAATCCGTATCCGATCGAGATGATTGATACCCCCTGCTAGAGGCCGACTGGCCGTGAATGTGGCCTTGTTCGCGATTTTGCTAGTGCAATTGCGATTTACACAAAAATCCTTACCGCAATCTCAGAACTGTGGTTAACTGTCTTCTGAAATTTAAAAGTTGCACAAAACATTGCAAAAATACATTACATACTACAGTTACACTAATAATAACACTATTCAGTAGATAAAAACATGATAAAACATATTTATTCAATATTCATATTTAATAACGATTTTAACTGTATTTACTGTATTTATTTCACATTTAGAAATGTGAATATGATATGTTGTTTGCGTGATGGGCAATTTTTTTTCTCCATTGACTTCTATGGGGAATGTGAAAATACGATATTTTTGCGCACTCGGGTGTTATTTTTTTTCACTTTTTTTGGGGGGGGGGGAATTGTAATTTGAACGCAACCCAACTAGTGCAAAAAAGCTTAACTCTAGCAGAGTTTTCACAATTGCGAAAAAAAATACTGCGCCACTTAGTGAATGCAAGAGAAATAATAAGTATGTTTTGCCCATGCTCAGAAAAGGCAGCATGTTGAAATGATAATAAAGGTTTTTAACTATGCTCTCTTATCTCTACAATGATAATTTCTAAGTGCTCAAATAGCAAGACCATAAGTAAATTGCTTTTCTTTAACACAATCTATTTCTTTTTATGTTTACTTTGATTTTATATATTTGTTTTTACTAAAGGATCATTACTTTTCACTTTAACTGATTAGATAGATGCAGTAGATTGATAGACAGATTATAG
The DNA here is from genome assembly GCF_027579735.1 of Bombina bombina. NCBI lineage: Eukaryota > Metazoa > Chordata > Amphibia > Anura > Bombinatoridae > Bombina > Bombina bombina. The sequence continues at coordinate 499,044,978 of NC_069505.1, forward strand.
ATAGATAGAGATGGATATATAGATAGATGATAGATAAATAGATAATGGAGTAAGGGTGAAAGACAACATATTGACAGGATGCCAAATAAGTTCTGTCTGCCAAATAAGTTACTTTGCAAACATTTCATTTTTTTATGAAGAATAAGCTGGTATGACATGAAGAGAATGAAATTAAAGAGAATGTTGAAGCAAGTCACTGTCACTGTTTTAATGCCTGGAACTGACCATTTAATTGTGAGATTTCCTTCACCAGATTCTGAGCCTCCTCATGAATCTTCACCTCTGTGCTTTTCTTCCCAAGTCCAAATTCCCTCAGGGTCTTAATAGCAAATGTTCTCATTTGCTGCCACCGCTCACCATTTGCAAAAGCAAATCCTGAAATAGATCAGTACATTATTATTGTATTAGGGTTTAAATACTCTATACACTATAAGAATAAAATATTGCAGACCTGAGCATTAAAGGTACACTGTACTATATAATTTGATGCCCCTTAACGTGTTCCAAATGACTTGTTACACATACTAGAGAACATTATGTTTTGCACGAGTGAAAAGGGGTTTATCTGGGCTCTTTGCATGCGTCAGATGTTTCTTGCGTATTACAGGTTGAAAGTAAACGCATTAGCTCGAGCGCAATTTAATTTAACTTGTGTCAGTATAGTGCGACATGAGAACCGTTACACAGACTAAAAAATTGCACAAAAACATCAAAATTATATTTAAAAGTACAATTACACTCATAATAACACGATCTAATAAAAAATATTTTTGAAAAAATGCAATATAAAGTTATAAGCGCTCAAAGATATGAGGCATGCAAAGGGCTTTAACATAGAGATATATACTTATACATGTTTAAATATATATATATATATATATTCATGTATTTATGTGTCTATATCTATTTACAGATATATATATATATATATATATATATATATATATATACATATAAACACATAAATACATTTGTATACATATATGGACATATATATAGACATATGTGCATTGGAGCCCTTTGCAGTCAAGTAGCTGAAAACATGAAAAACTCCTATTTATGCAATATTCATAATTAATAAAGGTTTTAACCATGTATTTACTGTAAATATTTCCCATTTCAATGCTCTTCACCTAGGGGGTATGGTCTATGTATTTTTAAATAGATATTCCTATATATATCTGTAGATATCTACACCTATATATAAATAACATATACAAAACTATATATATGTATTTATATTACAACAAAAAAAGATATATTTAGAAATATGCATTTATGAACAAATAGAACATATTCTGCTATGTGAAGAACATTGAATGTTAAAAAATAATATTTCATGTCAGGTTGGCGAACTTGAGAAAGCGCAATATGGTTTGCATGACTTGTTGGGTGTTAGGTCTTTTTCCACTTTTTTAACTCCATTGAAGTCTATGGAGAAAAACTATTGTGGTTGCGATTTTCGAAGTTTGGATTTTTGTGCATGTCAGGTTAGCGCTCGTGCGAAAGCGTATTACTTATAACTTGTAAAGCACACAATACCCAACGCATGCTAAAAGCTTACTTCTAGCGGAGTTTACGCCAGAGCCGAAAATACCACTCAACTCCTAATTTAACCCTAAATGTATAAGAGAAAGAAATTGCTTTTTCATGTTTATTTTTGCATTTGAAATAATTAATATGTCCATAATAATAGGCTGAGCCTTCAAGTAAAGGTAGACCTGATAATTATATTTCTATTATGTATTGAACGGCTAATTATGGCTGGAGGGGCTGAATAAGCACAAGCCGCTATTTCACATACCAAATCTATCTCTTCCTCATACTCCCCACTGAGAGATTAATCAGGGCTGTTGTCTGCAGTTCAAATAATATTTCTACAAAGAAAACATTTGTTACAAATATTTTCACAATAGGTGGGGACACAAGAAGTAAAAATAGCTATTTTAAAATAACAAATAAATGTAAATGGGATGTTTGCAAACAATTAAATTCACTTCAGCAGGTATAATGGACCATTGTAAACACATTATAGGGGAGAAAAGTTTAGAGTACATTGTCCCTTTGAAGAACCACATGTAGAGATGAACTATAAAAAGATATATTAAATCGTGTTTTTGTGAGACATTTTTATTGCGCTGATATTACACGTGGAGCAAAAACTCCCTTTACGCTTCAGTCCTTATCACAATCTCAGAGCTGTGGTTAACTGTTTTCCAAAGCAAAAAAGTTGAACAAAACATAATACAGTTACACTCATAATAACACTGTCTAATAAAAATGTGTTAATAAAAAAATATTGCACAAAAAAGTTATAAGGGATGAATAAATTTGTATGTATATGTATATTTATAAACAAACAGCGCTATGTACAGCAAAAATAAGAATCAAAATACAAAATGTATTTATTTATAAACCAATATTTTTTTATTTTTCAATCTTTCCAAATTAGTGAAATAAAATCACAAAAAAATTACAATCAATAGTCACCATAACGTTTATATATAGTATATTATTTTATATCAGTTTGCAATTATTTTGTAACATGGTTGCCCATGTATATGTTTAAATACATATAGGGCTCCATGTACTAAGCAGTCAGCGAGCTACCCGCAACAAATCTCGCGTCAAAACTCGCAAACTGATATGTACAAAGTCGTCAACTATGTTCAAACTCGCATCTTTAAAATTGCGAGCGTACTTATCCGCCAAACCTCGCTACGTCTCCATTTTTCACTGTAATTAGACACATTTGACCACCAACTCGCCAAAAACGAATGTACTAAAAAATCTATTTGTCCGCTCGCTACAATTTCCGCTCCCACCTCGTTATTTTTGCCTCGCCACCTTTTAGGTGGCGGGCAAGGTACAAAACAATAGGAAAGTCAATCTAGACGCCAGTCTAGACATATATAAAAGGCAGTAATATCAGCATTGTACAGCATAACTGGCGTCTAATTTGTCTCTCATTTCCATGAACATAAATTGCGCCAAATTTGTCGACTGTAATTAAAGAGTAATCTATATTTTAAATTTGTATTGTATAGTTGTCAATCTTTATAATTATTTTTATATTAATATTTATATATTATCAGATCCAGATGAAGCCATATCCAAATTGTAAATAAATATTACAAAAATATTTGTTATCACTCTGTTATCTGTTATCGCTCTGTTAACACTCTTCAAAAAATTTTGAACAATAATAAAGTTGTTTAGATAAGTTGAACTTTTATAGGAGCAAAATTCTATTCCCGCGACTACTATGATGTTCGTGACACCTTGCATGTCACGTGTTAATAATTGGCCAGACAACTGAAAGTTAAGTACATCAGCTTAGTCGCAGCGAGCGAGGCGTCAAATTTATCAATAATCCGCCACTGCTCGCGGCGGGCTAGACTTGTCTATTTATTGGGGGATTATTAGTACATAGTGACAGCGGACACCATTTCGCCCGCGGCGAGTAACGGCGAGTTTATCCGTGTCTAAAATGACGGATGAATTGACGGCTTAGTACATGGAGCCCATAATGTATCAAAGAGATATCGGCAACTGCATTGATATTAAAGGCAATCCATACCGTCTAGTATGGCTAATGGCTAGAGTGACCATATTGCCCCTTTAAAAAGGGACACATATGAAAAATACATATGTCAGGGCTGTTTAAAGAAATGTTTTGTATAACAACCCTGACATATGTATTTTTCATATGTATGCCTTTTTAAAGCAGCAATATGGTCACCCTGCTAATGGCGTATCTAAATTAGTACTCCTTGCTTTAAACTATATGGGGTATCAGATTGATACTCCGTGATTAAGACAATGTACAGTATCAAATATACATACTAGAAATAAACAAACATTAGAACAGCAGAAAAATCATTAATACAAAATCTGCAGATATTGAGCGAAAACTGAAAACACTTGCCAGGCCAGACTTGTGTATACGTTACCACTAAACATTTCAGGGTCACGCCCCTTCCTCAGGTGTAACAAACAGTCCTAATTCACTCTCTTTTAAATGATGGCTAGCTTTATTACAGCCTATAGGCTATTGAGTTACGTTTATGTAATAATCATAGTCAATCTAATGTTCCCAGTATATCCAATATCGAGTCATATATGTCTATTGCATTTAAACATGTCTCTTAAAATAGTTTATATATATTTCACCAATATATTTTACAGCTACAATCTTGTATATGCTTCACAAACATGATAAAAACATATTTATGCAATATTCATGTGTGATAAATATTTTAACTATGTATTTACTGTAAATATTTTACATTTACTAATGCGAATATGCTATGTTGTTTGCGTGATTGGCAATTTTTTTTCTCCATTGACTACTATTGGGAATGTGAAAATGCGATGGGTGTTTGCGTGATCTCGGGTGTTACGTTTTTGCGTTTGCATGCGTGTGTATGTATTCCCCCATAGAAATCAATGGAGAATAAAAGTGGAAAAAACCCTAAGTTTGGTTTTTCCTGCTATTCAAGTTAACGCTAGCATTAATACTAGCTTGCGGAAAAAAAATAGCCCTTCGTTTTTCCCGCTGACCATCACAGGGGCTTTTCCGAAACATTGGCATATTTTAAAGAAAGATAATATATTACGGGAACTTTTAGGAACCAATCCAAATTTTATCTTTAGAAGAAATAGAAATCTAAAGTCCATCTTAGCACCCAGTAACCTTAAAAACCCCCCAAAAAGAACAGTAAACTTCTATAGATGTAATTGATTGAATTGTGCTGCATGTGAACATACTGTATGTACTATGGAAACAGACCAACAAAGAGCCTCACTTCAACTACCATTGAGAAGAAATATGAATTAAAGTCTTTATGCAACTGCATAACATAATATGTAGTGTACCTTTTACAATGCAGCTTTGACCTACAATATATAGGGCATACAACTAGATCCCAAAAAACACATTAATATCATCAAAATATGTCTTAAATTCCACAATCTATCAGCACACTACAGAATAGTACATAACCAGGACCCAAAGTGTTTGAGAGGCACGATTTTAGAACAAATTCAGAGGAGACAGAGGTGGTGATAGGGAGATTTTACTGTGACAAAGGGAAACATATTGGATCCATGCATTTAACAATTTCTGTAACACTTTGGAGAGTGAGTGTAATAACATTAGATACTAACATAAATAAAAATTAAGATTAAAAGAAGATGGAGATGAAAATACAGGATATAATATAAAATACGAACGCAACCCGACAAGAGCAAAAATGAAAATCCTAGCAGAGTTTTCGCAATCGGGGAAAAAAATTGCCTTACTTTTTCACACTGACAATCACACGGCTGCCCTAGTGGAATCATCTTGAAAAAGGGACAGTCCCTGCAAATGGTGAGATGTCTCCTATTGCAATTAATGGAGTTTACTGGAAAGGAATTACCTCGCTGTGTAGGGCGAAGTTAGCAGTAAGCACTTTGAAAATTAAATCCTGCACCCAATATAACTCACATTATGCTGCTTTCTGCGAATAGCATCTTACAAACGCTTATACTTTCCTATGCATAAGTTTTTCTATTAGGGTATTAAGTATTTTGAGTATTTTGTCACAACCTCGCCAACAATATAAACCAAATAAATTAATGATATCTAATACAGGGAAATAATAAATATTTTAACCCCTTAATGACCAACGACGTGCAGGGTACGTCCTCCAAAAAAATGTCCTTAACGACCAAGGACGTACCCTGTACGTTGTTGGTCTTTGAAAGCAGTGGAAGCGATCCTGATCGCTTCCAGCTGCTTTCATGTTATTGCAGTGATGCCTCGATATAGAGGCATCCTGCAATAACTTTTTTAAGCAGTCTGTGGCCCTCTCTGCATCGGCTATTGATGGCTATGATCGTTGGTGGGTGGGAGCGTGTCCAGGGAGGCGAGTGGGTGGCCATCAGTAGAGGAGGGGGGCGGGATTGCGTGTGGGTGCGCGTGTATGTGAGCGTGCATGCGCGCGTGTGCACGTGTGAAACTGGCCAAAAGTTAACACTGAAGTGGAAGAGGCACAAGGTGGGACTCAGTGGGAGAGAGGGTGGGAATAAAAAATATTAATGATCTGGGAGAGGGTGGGGGGTTGGGTGTTAAGGGGGGTAAGCTACACTACAGAAAAACTTAAAATAAACATTTGATTTCAAACTGGGTACTGGCAGACAGCTGCCAGTACCCAATATGGTGCACAATAAGGCAGAGGAGGGGGTAGAGAGCTGTTTGGGGGGGGGGGATCAGGGAGGTTGGGGCTAAGGGGGGGTTCCTACACAGCAGAATTATTTAAAAACAAAAACAAAACAAAACTTTTATTTTAGTACTGGCAGACTTTCTGCCAGTAATTAAGATGGCGGGGACAATTGTGGGGTGGGGGAGGTAAGGGAGCTGTTTGGGAGGGATCAGGGGGTGTGATGTGTCAGGTGTGAGGCTGATCTCTACACTAAAGCTAAAATTAACCCCTTCACTGCTAGCCATAATACACGTGTGATGCGCAACAGCATTTAGCGGCCTTCTAATTACCAAAAAGCAACGCCAAAGTCATATATGTCTGCTATTTCTGAACAAAGGGGATCCTAGAGAAGCATTTACAACCATGTGTGCCATAATTGCACCAGCTGTTTGTAAATAATTTCAGTGATAAACATAAAATTGTGAAAAATTTAGCGTTTTTTTCAATTTGATCGCATTTGGCGGTGAAATGGTGGCATGAAATATACCAAAATGTGCTTAGATCAATACTTGGGGTTGTCTACTGCACTAAACTAAAGCTAAAATTAACCCTACAAGCTCCCTACATGCTCCCTAATTAACCCCTTCACTGCTGGGCATAATACACGTGTGGTGCACAGTGGCATTTAGCGCCTTCTGATTACCAAAAAAGCAATGCCAAAGCCATATATGTCTGCTATTTCTGAACAAAGGGGATCCCAGAGAAGCATTTACAAAAATTTATGCCATAATTGCACAAGTTGTTTGTAAATAATTTCAGTGAGAAACCTAAAGTTTGTGAAAAAATTTGTGAACGATTTTTTTATTTGATGGCATTTGGAGGTGAAATGGTGGCATGAAATATACCAAAATGGGCCTAGATCAATACTTTGGGATGTCTTCTAAAAAAATATATATACATGTCAAGGGATATTCAGGGATTCCTGAAAGATATCAGTGTCCCAATGTAACTAGCGCTAATTTTGAAAAAAAGTGGTTTGGAAATAGCAAAGTGCTACTTGTATTTATGGCCCTATAACTTGCAAAAAAGCAAAGAACATGTAAAAATTGGGTATTTCTAAACTCAGGACAAAATTTAGAAACTATTTAGCATGGGAGTTTTTTGGTGGTTGTAGATGTGTAACAGATTTTGGGGATCAATGTTAGAAAAAGTGTGTTTTTTCCATTTTTTCCCTCATATTTTCAAATTTTTTTATAGTAAATTATAAGATATGATGAAAATAATAGTATCTTTAGAAAGTCCATTTAATGGACGGGACTTCCTGTGGGAGGAGCATGTAGCAGACGTGCACGCCATCGCTCAGTGAGAGAGAGCGAAATTCAAACTGGCCCCGCCACAAATCTCCTATTGCCGGAGCGAGAGCCCTGCCTGGGGAGAGGAAACAACTGAGTGCGGTAAGTCCATCCGACCAAATTGGGCCGCCTGGTATCGGCCACAAGCATAACAATACCACAAAGAACCGTATCAAGTAAAGCAGCAGCGGATCAGACCGACACCCCCCAACAACTAATGTGAGATTCCTTTGCGGACACTGCAGCGTGGATTGCGAGTGGTAAGCAGAAACAACTATCCGGCCGGTCCGGGGAACAGACGAGAAGTGTCTCTGCTGGAACCGGTAAGCGGTGGGATAGTGCAAATGCCAGCGCATAAAAAAAACAAAAAAGAGAGCAGGACGGCAGACAAAGTGCTGGATACGCAAGTATAACTGTTACATACAATTGCCTTATAATGTATCTGTCTGTGTGCCTGCATGAAAGGTGAACTCTTGGTGAAAAGTATAACGCTTGGGAAGGGGTGTGAAGACAGCTGATCCTGAGAGGTTTAGTGAGGTTTCGCGGACCTGTTCAGTGGCGGGGCAGTAAGTGAGTAAACTGAGAACTGTAACTCAAAGAATAATAGCTCCAAGCAACATAGTGTTACTCTGTTGGATATGAGGCACATAATTTCAGTTTACAGAGATAAAAGTGAACATTGAAAATTATAAGCTCAGGTATGGGACACTGAACGGTACAAGGTGCATTTGGGATTACAACAGGAATCATAAAATACCACAGAGCTGGGTCATAGATCATAGCACAGCAGTTGGCAGAGACACATTCTGTTTCTTTCTCCCCCCAACTGTTTTTCTTTTTTTCCTATTTGGATAAACTCCTTTCTCTGAGGGGGTTCCAGGTGTCGGAGACTGTTATAGTGAGAACTGCAGCCTTCAATTGGAGGTTATTAGCTCTGTGTCTTTCTTTTTCAATATATGCTTAAATAAATCAGGATTTGGGAATAAGAAGATTTTTCATCCCTACGGGTAAAACTGTTAAGAGGAGAAGGCTGTGTGGGGATAGAACTCTGCATAACATAATAGCTGGATTTCCCCCACTGATAAAGTTTACTACGCAGAGAATCTTATCAAGCAACTCCTGTTTATTGTCTCTTATAATTCTGATCTGCATAAGCTGTTAGGGCTTGCAAATATTTTGTATTGGATATATTAACAATATAATCGTCTGCAACTTAAATTTGTTAGGCAGCAGAAAACGTTATCTTAAAATTTGAGCTGTAGTATTTTGTTGGAGAAGAAATACTGAAGAGGGTTAAAACTTGCTGCTTTAAATATATACCCCTTGCAGATAGAATTGTATTATTGTGTCAGTACACTAAGTCCGGTGATCGGACATTAAGGGAAAGTGCCATATAAATATTATAAGGTGTTTAAAACCTAAAATATGTGGTAACGAAGAACAGCAGGGGTGAAAAGTAGTTGATACTATCAAACGCCAGTCAGAATTCCATGTCATAAAGTTCAGAAACACAAAACACTAGTAGTTTAATTAGGCTTCCCAGCGGGAACTTACACATTTAAAAAAATTTCACGTTTGCATCCTTTTGGTTTTTTTTTTCTCCCTGCACTACAGCAACAGCTGTATCTTGGATATAGTACCCAGTTAAATCTGTGACTGTAATATTACACACTTGACACTCCACCAGGACCCTCTTACGGGAGATTTATCACTGAAAGCATTCACTCACTGCAGTCACCACTGCAGTATATAGATAGCACTATTATCACTTTCTGATAAACTATTTGAATTCTTTTTTTCTTTTTTTTTTTTCTCTTTCTTCTTTTTTTCTTTCACCTCCACATAATCTTCTTCTTATACACAACAAATACACTTCTATATTTCATGGAAAGGTATATTCCTAACCTTAAAGTTAGGTCCCCCGCGATGCCCCCAAAGAAAGATAAAACGTCTAAATCAACACATGAGTTAGGTTTAGAAGAAGGTACAGAATCCCAAATATCAGGTGTAGAGAAACAGCTGACACTAAACCAACTTGCAGAAAAGATGCTGCCCCAATTTGAGTCTGTCAAAAGAGAGATCGCCTCTTTATCCTCAGAGATTAGATCTTTTTCAAACAGAATACTAGAAGTAGAAGAAAGGATCTCAGGGGTAGAGGACAGGCAAAATATACATGACACAAACTGGACCAATTACGAGAATAAGATAAGAATAATGCAATCCAAGATAGAAGACCTGGAAGACAGGTCCCGTAGGAATAACATCCGTATTATCGGACTACCAGAGATAAGTGAATATAGAGATCTAGTGTCTTTTGCCTCAGTAACCTTGCCACAATTGCTAGGTATGCAGCTAACAGAGGTAATCCAAGTTGAGAGAGCACACAGAACAGGCCCGATAAGAGAACCCCAAGACAGCAACACACGCCCAAGGATGGTAATATAGTCAAGTACTTAAATTTCCAACACAAAATGCAGATTATGAGTCATTATAGAAAAATCCTGGGGTTTAAGATAGGTGCAAAGCAGGTCTTTCTGTTCCAGGACTTTTCAGTTGAGACGTCCTCGAAGAGAAAGGCAATGGCACCATTCTGCTCAGGGCTGATCAGGGCTGGGATTCAGGCTAACATGCGGTATCCAGCAAAAATTGTTATTTCTTCAGAGGGTAACATTGTTGTATTAAACACAGTTATGGAAGCAAAGAAATACTGTATTGAAAAGGGTCTAGAAATATGACAAAATGAATATGTTTGGGTTTTTTTTCACATAGTATTTTAGACAACAATGATGTGGTTATATGACTATAGCTGCGATGTGTTTTTTTTCTCCTTTTTTTTTTTTTTTTTTTTTTCCTCATACTCGCTACGCATGTTTATTTAATTATGATTTTAATTATATGTTACAGGACACCGCCAGAGGCTTTGAACACCCGATCCCGTATGATCTCGGAAGTGGAACAGGGCTGAGTTTTGGTCAGTACCGGGATGGGCAACCGCCGGGGAACACCAAGAGCGGTAGTCATGACTGTGCAAATGGAAAGGTTAAATCTATTCCCTAACAGAGAGGTAGGAAAGTTTTTTTTTTGGTCAAGAGTTTACATATATTTATTTTATCATGGTTTTTAATATAAATATTAAAAGTAAATGTTGAAGTTTGTATCTTGGAATGTGGGGGGTATTACCTCCCCCATTAAAAGGAAGAATGTGTTAAAAATGTTAAAACAGCATACGCCAGATGTCATATTATTGCAAGACTAATTGGATCACTGAAATTATGGCGGCTCCCTGTAACAGTAGGAAACAGGGTGTTGCCATAATGTTCAATAGAAAATTGACATATGTGGTCAAGAGCCAAAACTTGGACCCGAAAGGGAGGTTTATGTTCATAGAAGTTGAAATCAATAACCGAATGTGGGTGCTCTGTAACATATATGGTCCAAATGAAACCGAGCCAGAATTTTGGGCGACAATTAAAAATAAATTGATGAAATACTCAGGACAAAATATAGTAATGGCGGGAGATTTTAATGCCACAATGTGTCCTGCGATCGATAGATTACGACCCAGAGCCATTAGAAAACACAACAGAGAGGCTAAGATTTTAAGAGATATGGCTAAGATGTTAAAACTACGGGACATCTGGCGTTTACAGCACCCGGATGAGCGTGGGTTCACATGCGAATCCAAATCATTTAATAATTTTTCTCGCATTGACATGTTCTTGATAAATGAGGGAATACTGACATTAGAAATCGAGTCGCATATAGAAGAAATACTTATTTCAGACCATGCGATAATTACGTTGCAGATTGAAGACTCAAGCAGAATTAGCAGTAGGAACACGTTCTACTTCCCTAAATATTTGTATTCAGATGATAAGTTTAGAAATTTTCTAGCAGAAAAATGGAAAGAATATTACTGTCTGAATTGTTTAGACACGTGTCGCCCTGAAGTATTGTGGGAAGCAGGAAAAGCGGTCCTGCGTGGCCAAATTAAAAATTATATGGTCAAGAGGAAGAGAAAGTTAAAAGCTAGGGAAATACAATTGGCCAGTCAACTTAACAATGCATACAGAAGGTACGTAAATACACCAAATAGTTTTGCTTGGAATAGATATAAAACTGCCAAAACCGAGCGTGAGTCCTTCCTCAGAGAGAAATGGGCAAGGGAGGATATCCGTATAAGAGCATTCTGTCAGGGATATCAGGGGATAGCTACAAAACAGCTCGCTAAATTAATTAAACATAGGAAAAACAATAACCTGATACCACTTATCAAAGAAGGGAACAAAGGGTTAACTTCAACAACAGAGATAAGAGCGGCCTTCCATAGATATTATCAGAAATTGTATTCTGAAGTTGAAATAGATCGGATAAGAATGGCTGAGTTCTGGCAAAAGATTCAAGTCCCCTCAATCGACACAGCTGAGTTAGAACAGTTAAATATTCCGATAACAGTGGGTGAGGTCAAAAGCACGATTGATAGACTCAAAAATAATAAAGCTCCGGGGCCTGAAGGACTACAGTCCGAATTTTATAAGATTATCAAAGATGACATCGCCGGTATATTAACAGAATTATACAATGATTATTTTATTAATGGGAATTTACATTCAATGTATTTCACTGATTCCATAGTAACATTAATCCATAAGAAAGGGAAAGCATTAGACGAAATGGGATCATACCGCCCAATTTCACTCCTGAATCGTGACTACAAAATATTAACATCAATTATTGCAGAGAGATTGAAGAAGGTGGTGAGCAAATTAACTCATCATGATCAATCTGGATTCATTCCGGGGAGAAACCCTGTACGGAATATGCGCAGGGTATTAGTCATTCTAGATCACTATTTCAACAAGACACAAAGATTAAACAACAATCCACAGGTAGACATGGCAATGCTTACGATCGAAGCAGAAAAAGCATTGGACTCCATCATTTGGGAACATTTATTTATGACTCTCATGAAATTTGGTTTTGCAGGTAATTTGGTGCAGATAATTAAAAAGATATATACTGCGCCACGATCTCAACTGTTAGTCAACGGTGAATTATCTCATTATTTAACCTTACAAAGGGGCCCTAGACAAGGGTGTCCCCTGTCGCCTTTGCTCTTAGATCTTGCATTAGAGCCGCTAGCCGTATTAATTAGGCAAGAAGTAAGGGGTGTAGAAATAGGGGGACACAATATGGTAATCTCTTTATATGCTGATGACATGATGTTATTTTTACAGCACACTAAAAAAAGTATCCCCAAATGTCTGGCATTAATTAATAATTTTACAACTTTTTCAGGATACAAAATTAATAAAGGAAAGTCAGAATTGCTTTGGATAAATCAAACCAAATCAAGTTTTTCACAACACGGGTTCAAAGTTGTAAAATCATTAAACTACCTAGGTATTAAAATAAGCAAAAATCCTAATGCTTGGTACAGTCTAAATTACTCTGATTTCTTTGAAAAATTAGAGGATAAACTAGGTAAGTGGAATGTACGATCCCAATCGCTTTCTGCAAAGATATGTCTGATAAAAACAATTGCCTTCCCTAGGTTATTATTTTTAATGCAAAATCTACTTATATTAATAAATAAACGAGATGTAGCAAGGTACAATAGAATATGTGCGCACTTTATCTGGGGGAAAAAGAGAATTCACGTAGCGACTTAGAAATTGGTTCAAAGTAAAAGATGGGCGGGTTTGGCCTTGCCGGATATTGTGATATATAACATAGTTGCTCTTTTGAAATTTGGAGTAGACTGCCTAACGGAAGCCAATTATGTAACTTACTATGACTTAGAAACCACATTGATAGAACCCTTTGACCTCAAGGCTATTTTGCATTACCCTGTTAGGAGTTTGCCCAGTAACGTCCGTACCCATATGACCTTTCTAAATGTGGTCCGGGCATGGCAGAAATTTTGCGGATTAGCTGGGCAAGAATTTCAGCTCTCAAAACATTTACCATTTATTGGTTCTCTGGATTTTACACCGGGACTCTATGATAATATGGCATTTAAAATCTGGCGTAAGAAAGGATTGCAATATTTTATACAGTTAACTCAGGGTGAAGGGCAAGTTTTGCAAACATTCGAAGCACTGGCCAGACAATATCAGTTACCGATGAAAACATTCTACGCCTACTTGCAAGCCAGAAGTTATCTTTCCAAACCTCTGCAAATATACAGATTTTTGTGGGACCCAGGGATTGAGACAGGAGTGAAATTGTACGCGAGTGGGAAAAGATCAATATCATATTGGTATACATTATTATTAAACATATCAGGGCAAGCACACATCAATAAAAGGAAGTTGTTTCTAACTAAATAGATTAATCAGCTTCAAGCTGAGGATATTGGTAGGAGCATAAGACTGGCAAATACAGATACGAGCGTAACCAGCTGGAAAGAATCACAGTTTAAACTTCTAAACAACTTTTACCTCACCCCAATGAGGATTAGTAAATGGGGACAATCAAATCACAAGGGGAAATGCTTTAAATGCCAAAGAGAGGGAGCAGATTTATCGCATTGTATATGGGAGTGCCCTAAAATACGTCAATTTTGGAGCAAAATCCAATTTTGGGTGAATAGGTATCTACGTGTAGAGTGGGTCCCCCAACTTCGTCATATCTTTCTTTTAAGAGAATATGGGCAGTATAAAGGCGAGGGCCAACTAATCAATATGACAATTTTGGCGGCCAGACATATAATATTTGTGAAATGGGGAGCATCCGAGGTCCCAACGATAGCGGAGTTTATCAATATTATCATATTACAAATGACTATGGAAAGACAGTACTTGACAGGAGGTTCAGAAAAAGCAATAAGGAACTTCTTTAATAAGTGGAAGAGGGTAATTTTAGCATGGCCCCAACAGGCCCAGATTCAATTTATTTCACCACTTAAACAGAATGTCAATTTCATTGCACTGGTAGTTGGGGAGGTTCTTCCGACAAATTGGCTTTAGCGTCTCTCTGTCAGAGATGGAAGAGCAAATGTGTATAAAATATGGCAACAGATAGTGTCTATAGCGAGTCTCCCCCCCCCCTTTTTTTTTTTTCTTTTTCTCTTCTCTTTCTTTTCTTTTCTGTTTCTTTATTGCCGAGCAGGCAATGGATATTCTCCGAATAGGAGTTGTAATTTCTGGATTAGATTTTTGGATAAAAAAGCTGTGTTTGTTAGTAACATTGGAAATATATGCTTTGTACTTTTATGTTCTTTGTGAATACGATTATTTTTGATGTTATGATGTACCAAGCTCTCAATAAAAATATAAAAAAAAAAAAAAAAGAAAGTCCATTTAATGGCGAGAAAAACGATATATAATATGTGTGGGTACAGTAAATAAGTAAGAGGAAAAACAGAATTTATGCTTACCTGATAAATTACTTTCTCTTGTGGTGTATCCAGTCCACGGATTCATCCTTTACTTGTGGGAGATTCTCCTTCCCTACAGGAAGGGGCAAAGAGAGCACACAGCAGAGCTGTCCATATAGCTCCCCCTCTAGCTCCACCCCCCAGTCATTCGACCGAAGGTTAGGAAGAAAAAGGAGAAACCATAGGGTGCAGTGGTGACTGTAGTTTAAACAAAAAAATCTACCTGACTTAATAGCCAGGGCGGGCCATGGACTGGATACACCACAAGAGAAAGTAATTTATCAGGTAAGCATAAATTCTGTTTTCTCTTGTAAGGTGTATCCAGTCTACCAATACCAAAGCTTTAGGACACGGATGAAGGGAGGGAACAAGACAGGTACCTTAAACGGAAGGCACCACTGCTTGTAAAACCTTTCTCCCAAAAATAACCTCAGAAGAAGCAAAAGTATCAAATTTGGAAAATTTGGAAAAAGTATGCAGCGAAGACCAAGTCGCTGCCTTACAAATGTATTCAACAGAAGCCTCATTTTTAAAAGCCCATGTGGAAGCCACTGCTCTGGTAAAATGAGCAGTAATTGTTTCAGGAGGCTGCTGGCCAGCAGTCTCATAGGCCAAATGGATGATGCTTTTCAGCCAAAGGGAAAGAGAGGTAGCGGTCGCCTTCTGACCTCTCCTCTTACCAGAATAGATAACAAACAAAGAAGTTGTTTTTCTGAAATCTTTAGTTGCTTGTAAATAGAATTTTAAAGCACGAACCACATCAAGATTGTGTAACAGACGTTCCTTCTTCGACGAAGGATTAGGACACAGAGAAGGAACAACAATTTCCTGGTTAAAATTCTTATTAGACACAACCTTAGGAAGAAAACCGGATTTGGTACGTAAAACTACCTTATCCGCATGGAACACCAGGTGAATCACACTGTAAAGCAGATAACTCTGAAACTCTTCGAGCAGAAGAGATAGCTACCAAAAACAAAACTTTCCAAGATAAAAGCTTAATATCTATGGAATGTAAAGGTTCAAATGGAACCCCTTGCAGAACTGAAAGAACTAAATTCAGACTCCATGGCGGAGCCACAGGTCTATAAACAGGCTTGATTCTGACTAAAGCCTGACTAAACGTTTAAACATCTGGTACCTCTGCCAGATGTTTGTGAAAAAGAATAGACAAGGCAGATATCTGTCCCTTTAAGGAACTAGCTGCTAATCCTTTCTCCAATCCATCTTGGAGAAAGGACAAAATGATGGGAATCCTAACCTTACTCTATGAGTAACCCTTGGATTCGCACCAAAAAATATATTTTCGCCAAATCTCATGGTAGATCTTCCTGGTGACAGGCTTTCTAGCCTGAATCAGGGTATCAATGACCGACTCAGAGAACCCACGCTTTGATAGAATTAGGCGTTCAATCTCCAAGCAGTCAGACGCAGAGAAATTAGATTTGGATGTTTGAAAGGACCTTGTATTAGCAGGTCCTGCCTCACTGGTAGTGTCCATGGTGGCACAGAGGACATGTCCACTAGGTCTGCATACCAGGTCCTGCATGGCCACGCAGGCGCTATTAGAATCACCGAAGCCCTCTCCTGCTTGATTCTGCCAACCAGACGCGGGAGGAGAGGAAACGGTGGAAAAACATAGGCAAGATTGAAAGACCAAGGCGCTGCTAGAGCATCTATCAACACCGCCTGGGGATCCCGGGACCTGGACCCGTAAAGAGGAAGTTTGGTGTTCTGACGGGACGCCATCAGATCCAATTCTGGAGTGCCCCATAGCTGAATCAGCTGGGCAAACACTCCCCCGGGTGAAAAGTCTGACGACTTAGGAAATCGGCCTCCCAGTTGTCTACTCCTGGGATGTGAATTGCTGAGAGATGGCAAGAGTGATCCTCTGCCCACCTGATTATTTTGGTTACTTCCATCATTGCTTGGGAACTCCTTGTTCCCCCTTGATGATTGACATAAACTACAGTCGTGATGTTGTCCGACTGAAATCTGATGAATTTGGCCGCAGCTAGCGATAATCCACTCTGGTCTGCGGAAACACATTCCCTGAGACAGGTGATCCTGAGACAACCACCAGAAAAGAGAATCTCTGGTCCCCTTGTCCAACTGTATTTGAGGAGACAAATCTGCATAATCCCCATTCCACTGTTTGAGCATGCACAGTTGCAGTGGTCTGAGGTGCATCCATGCAAAAGGGACTATGTCCATTGCCGCTACCATTAGTCCGATTGTCTCCATGCACTGAGCTACAGATGGCCGAGGAATGGAGTGAAGAGCTCGGCAAGCAGTTAAGAGTTTTACCTTTCTGACCTCCGTCAGAAATATTTTCATTTCTACCGAGTCTATTAGGGTTCCTAGGAAGGGAACTCTTGTGAGGGGGGAGAGAGAACTCTTTTTGATGTTTACCTTCCACCCGTGAGACCTCAGAAAGGCCAATACAATTTCCGTGTGAGACTTGGCTCTTTGGAAAGTCGACGCCTGAATTAAGATGTCGTCTAGATAAGGCGCCACTGCTATGCCCTGCGGTCTTAGAACCGCCAGGAGGGACCCTAGCACCTTTGTGAAAATTTTGGGAGCAGTGGCCAACCCAAAAGGAAGAGCCACAAACTGATAATGCTTTTCCAGAAAGGCGAACCTGAGAAACTGGTGATGATCTTTGTGGATAGGAATATGTAGGTACGCATCCTTTAGATCCACGGTAGTCATATATTGACCCTCCTGGATCATTGGTAAGATTGTCCGAATGGTCTCCATCTTGAATGATGGGACTCTGAGGAACTTGTTTAGAATTTTGAGATCCAGGATTGGTCTGAAAGTTCCTTCTTTTTTGGGAACCACAAACAGGTTTGAGTAAAACCCCAGCCCTTGTTCCGCAATTGGAACTGGGTGGATCACTCCCATTGTATGTAGGTCTTCTACACAGCATAAGAACGCCTCTTTCTTTGTCATGTCTGAAGACAGACGAGAAATATGGAACCTTCCCCTTGGAAGGGAGTCCTTGAATTCTAGAGGATATCCCTGGGATACAATCTCTAAGGCCCAGGGATCGTGTACATCTCTTGCCCAGGCCTGAGCGAAGAGAGAGAGTCTGCCCCCTACTAGATCCGGTCTCGAATCGGGGGCTACCCCTTCATGCTGTCTTAGAGGCAGCAGCAGGCTTCTTGGCCTGTTTACCCTTGTTCCAGCCCTGGTAAGACTTCCTAGCTGCCCTGGGTTGTGAAGTGTTACCCTCTTGCTTTGCAGCAGGGGAGGATGAAGCAAGACCGCTCCTGAAATTCCGAAAGGAACGAAAATTATTTTGTTTGTTCTTTGTCTTGAAGGACTTGTCTTGGGGGAGAGCATGGCCTTTTCCCCCAGTGATTTCTGAAATAATCTCTTTCAATTCAGGCCCGAAGAGGGTCTTTCCTTTGAAAGGGATGTTCAATAGTTTGGATTTTGACGACACATCGGCCGACCAGGACTTTAGCCATAACGCCCTGCGCGCTAAAATGGCGAAACCTGAATTTTTTGCCGCTAACTTAGCTATTTGGAATGCGGCATCTGTGATAAAAGAATTAGCCATCTAAAGAGCCTTAATTCTGTCCATAATGTCCTCATATGAGGTTTCCATCTGGAGCACATCTTCCAGCACCTCGAACCAGAAAGCAGCTGCAGTGGTTACAGGAACAATGCACGCAATAGGTTGGAGAAGAAAACCTTGTTGTACAAAAATTTTCTTAAGTAAACCCTCTAATTTTTTATCCATAGGGTCTTTAAAAGCACAACTGTCTTCGATTGGTATAGTTGTGCGTTTAACAAGTGAAGAAACAGCCCCCTCCACCTTAGGGACCGTCTGCCACGAGTCCCGCATGGGGTTAGATATGGGGAACATTTTCTTAAAAACAGGGGGGGGGAACGAAGGGAATACCTGGTTTATCCCACTCCCTAGTAACGATATCCGCAATCCTCTTAGGGACCGGGAACACATCAGTGTAGACAGGAACTTCTAGGTACTTGTCCATTTTACACAATTTCTCTGGAACCACCATAGGGTCGCAGTCATCCAGAGTAACTAATACCTCCCTGAGCAATAAGCGGAGGTGTTCTAGTTTAAATTTAAAAGCCAGCGTATCTGAGTCTGTCTGAGGAGCAACCTTTTCCGAATCAGAAATTTCTCCCTCAGACAGCACATCCCTCGCCCCCATTTCAGAGCGTTGTGAGTGTATATCGGATACGGCTACTAAAGCGTCAGAATGCTCAGAATCTTTTCTTAAAACAGAGCTATCACGCTTTGCAGGTAACACGGGCAGTTTAGATAAAAAAACTGAGAGGGTATTATCCATGACTGCCGCCAAGTCTTGTAAGGTAAAAGAGTTAGACGCACTAGAGGTGCTAGGCGTCGCTTGAGCGGGCGTAACTGGTTGTGACACTTGGGGAGAGGTTAACGGGCTAACCTCATTACCATATATCTGAGAATCATCTAGGGCCACATTTGTAAATGCAACAATATGTTCTTTAAAGTGAATAGACATATCAGTACAAGTGGGACACATTCTGAGAGGGGGTTCCACCATGGCTTCTAAACACATTGAACAAGGATTTTCCTTGGTGTCAGACATGTTTAACAGACTAGTATTAAGGCAAACAGGCTTAGAAATCACTTTAATCAAGCAAAAACACACTTTGCAAAAAACGTTACTGTGCCTTTAAGAGATAAAAAGACACACAATTTTTCCAAAACAGTGAAAAATGCAGCAAACTTTTCGAAGTTTTCACAGTATGTACCTAAAGCATTAGTAAGATTGCACCACTAGCAATAAAAACGATTAACCCCTTAATGCCCAAACCGGATCGATATTAAGCCAACAGACCGGTTAAAACAACTTCAGCCCCTTGCCACAGCTCTGCTGTGGCCCTACCTGCCCTTAGGAGTCAGATTTGTGGGGAAAAAGCTTCTTATGTGTCCTCAAACTGTAGCAGGACCCTCCATGTGAAACAGCCTGAAGTTCTAGTCACTAAAACTGCGCATCTGAGGCGTGAAATTAGGCCCCTCCCACCTTACTCCGGTGCTTGTGAGGCCTAAAGAAACACTCCTAAGTGTTTAAATAATACCCATGTGAGTAACAACCCCTGAAAGAAACCCAAAGGAAAAAACCCAATAAAAAAACGTTTGCCATTAAGTAGTGTCAACCAGCATAAATTAGCCCTGTTATGTAAGCTAGCAATTCCATACTTAGCCTCTGAATGCAGCTTACCCTTCCCTCATGGGGATCTTATCAGTCTTTTCTAGCATTATCACAGTCTTGTCTAGAAATAAATGACTGAACATACCTTATTGCAGCCTGATCTGCAAACCGTTCCCCCCAACTGAAGTTTTCTTGTACTCCTCAGTCCTTTGTGGGAACAGCAGTGGATTTTAGTTACAACATGCTAAAATCATCTTCCTCCCTGCAGAAATATTCATCTCTTTTCTGCTAGAGAGTAAATAGTACACACCGGTACCATTTAAAATAACAAACTTTTGGGGGCGGAGTTTAGCCAAGCTCTAAGATGGCAGCATAACTTGGCAGCTCCCTGCAGTAATAAAAGCTATGAGAAAGAAAAGCATGTCTGGAGACTTCAAACAAAGTCTAAAAGCATCCATGGATGATTACTAAAGCAAGCAGATACTTCTGGCAGAGTGCCGTCAAAAATACTGGCAGAGAAGACAACAATCCAGACTGAGAACCGCGGCACACGATCTCCCATTACCGCGCCACAGCACACACGCCATCACGAAACAAGGGAGCGAGGAGACTGCCTGTGACCCAGACCAGAACCCATTACCTGCTCTATGTGGGCCAACTGGTGAGCGGTAGCCGAGACCTCCCGCCACGATACTCAGAGGAGACCGGAAAGCAGAGAATAAAGCAACACACAGCAAGGCCTGGCAAACGGCCATATTCCGGCCGCGCTCACAGCCGCCATTAAGCTCCAGTCGATCGGTGGGTGAAAGTGGAAGCGACGAGGAAGCCACTACCTCCCCTGCAGCTCCATCGGTAACAGTGACCGCAACGCCTGATAGAAGGGGTATGTAAATACTAGGCATTAACCTCCAGGCCGCACATAACGCCCGAGAAAACAGTGCACATGACTTTAAAGAACCAAAAAGGCCCCACATTAATACCGCCACAGGCTTGATCTCAGACTGTTATAATCCTTATTGCCAAGTAAACAGGAGGGCCTTTGAATTGAAAATAAGTCTGCCACCTTTACTGGGGTTTGCGAGAGCTTCCTACATAACAACCCAGGCTGCTAGTGTGTCAACAAAGGCCTCATATTGCCAACCAGAACTGTGCCACTATGACAGCTAAAAAGCCTAACAAATCTGATAAAAACCTAAAATCCACTGCACTGGACAATTACCTAAGATCTACTAAAAATCTGGTTACAGAGGAGATTGATGATGAAACAGAAGAGGGACACCAGACACACACATTAAACATAGTGGAACCTCCAAGGGAAGGTGGGAGCATGACAAAAGCTGATCTCCACACCCTGGTCTCCAAAGAAGACATGGCTGTGGGCCTGGAGAAACTGATGAACAAAATTGATAGTTTGCACTCCTCAGTCACGAACAGCTTAGCAGAGATAAAGCAAGATTTATCTGAGCTGGGAGATAGAGTGGAGGCGGTAGAGACTGAATATGAATCTCTGACTGAAAATATAACATCAAACTCTGAATCTATTACATCCCACCAACAACAGCTTCTAGACCTCCAAGACAAAATGGAGGATCTAGAAAATAGAAACAGAAGGAACAACATCAGGCTAAAAGGGATCCCAGAGACAGTAGAAGCCACAGATCTACCCTCATACCTACTACGCCTTTTCAAAGCTGTCACAGGCGGAGAGGGTGAAACAAACTTTGTGATGGAGAGAGCTCACAGAGCCCTGAAACCAAGACCAAAAGAGGGACTCCCACCCAGAGATGTCATAGTCAGAATGCTGCAGTTCCCTGACAGAGAAAGCATCATGTCGGCGGCCAGGAAACACCAACCTTTCAAGTTTCAAGGACAAATTATTCAATTTTTTCAAGACCTTTGTGCCCGCACCCTACAGAGAAGATATGCCCTTCGCCCCCTGACATCTTTGTTGCGGAAGCAAAATATTTCATACAGGTGGGGATATCCTTTTGCACTACACATCTCCCACAACCAAAAGATGCTCACCATTAAATCAGCACAGGACATTCCAGAAATATGCCAATATTTAAATGTAGAGACTCCAGTACTCCCTGAGGAACCTGTCTCATCATTACACGCTACAGGTAAAGAGCCACGGACCCCGGGAAATAGATCCAGGTGGTCCAGAGTGGCGAAGAAGAAAAAAGTGAAACCATGAACTGGACTGCTAGGTAATATTGTCACAATCTCTGCCTATTGCTTATCCAGGAGTGGGTTTACGAGCCCACCCTAGATAACCGTTCTAATAAATGCTTGTATTACCCATATCTATAATCTGTAAGCTCTAGACATGTTTCCATTAGAATTACTGCAAAACCCGTTGTTATTAATAGACACATGCTTAGTTACTATAATGTTTATAATGTTATTTCTATTCAATTTAGAGTTAAATTTTTGTTTTATCTATTGCTAACCTGTTTTTATGCAACTGTCAGATGCTATAGAAGAGTCATGTCTAACCTGTCTAATGCGAACCTTATAATGACCACTTCCTGCCCAGACCTGGGGCCCCCATGTGTGCCCCCTTCACACTCACGCCTTCTAAGGCCTCCAGGTGTTAGGTCACACACACACCCTAGAAAACTTTAATGGCCCTACCAACAATTAATCTAGTCTCACACAATGTGAGAGGACTAAACTCAGACACTAAAAGACGCACAGCATTTAATCACTACAAACGCCTCAGAGCAAATGTGATCTTTTTACAGGAGACACATTTCACTAAACCACAACTTCCCAAGTATTGGTCTAGTGACTTTCATCAACACTATCATTCTATTGCAGGGGAGAAAAAAAGAGGGGTGTCGCTACTACTCCATTCCTCACTACACTTCGTACACATAGACTCGACTACTGACAGAGAGGGGAGGTATTTGTTGGTGAGAGGCCAGATTCAGGGAGTAGAAGTCCTGTTTTGCAATATATATGCCCCAAACGAGAAGCAGGATGCTTTTTTTTAAGGAAATTACAAGACTACTAACGGGTTGGTCACAAATTAGAATAGTCCTAGCGGGGGATTTCAATATTGACCTTCAAGCACTCAGATATGTTGGGGCCCCACACTCTTCTAAAAAATTAAATCACCTAAGAAAAGTAGCCGACACAGTTTTAAACTTGTTGTCCCCACACACCCTAGTGGACTCTTGGAAATCTTTATATGGGGTCACAACAGACACAACATTCTACTCTACAGCACACAATACTTACTCCAAACTAGACTACATTATGATCAGCCAAATATTAAACCCATTACTCTTGTCAGCTAAAATCCACCCGTGCACCTGGTCAGACCATTCAATAACACAGATATCACTCCAAGGTATATAAAATCCCAATAGGACACAGACCTGGACATTTGACCCATCATGCCTTCAAAACCCACTGACAAAAAAAAAAACTGACCCGAGCAATGGAAGAGTACTGGACTCTTAACCAGAACTCTACATACAATCCAACATCAGTTTGGGCCGCCCATAAAACTGTAATCAGGGGCATGTTAATAAAAGAAAAAGCGCAGATTAAAAAGGCAGCAAATCTAGCTATGGAGAAACTGACTAAGGACATTGGGAACCTAGAGAGGGAACACAAATTAACACTGTCCGGGTCCATCCTGAAACAATTAAACCAAAAACGAAACCAGCTTAACGAGATCCTCAATAACCAGTCAATAAAATATGCCCATAGACTGAAGACACAATACTTTCTTTATGCCAACAAGCCAGACAAATACTTATCCAAAAAGATCAGAGACAACTATGCGGCGGTGTCTATACCCCTCATTTGTAAGGAAGGGGGTAGTGAGACTGGGCATCCCCAGGAGATTGTGGATGCATTTGCCTCATTTTATCAGGAGTTATATAATGGCAAAAAAGTCGACCAATGCAGGTCCACTGAAACCTTACTCAATAACTTTCTCACCAAAGCAAATCTGAAGACAATTACAGAGGCAGATAGAGACTCCCTCAATTCCAAAATTACCACAATAGAAGTAGCACAGGTCATTAAAGAACTTAAACCAGGCAAAGCTCCGGGGCCCGATGGCTTACCGAGCGAATACTATAAGATGTTTGCTGGCCTCTTAGTCCCACATCTTACACAATTAGCAAATCACGTGCTGGAGGGCAAGGAGCTACCTAAAGACTTACTAAAAGCTAAAATAGTAGTCATCCCCAAACAAGGGAAAGACCCTAAATTCTGTGCCAGCTATAGGCCAATATCCCTCATTAACCAAGATGTTAAAATAATCACAAAAATCTTAGCTAATAGGTTAAAACATATTCTTCCCACTATAATACACCCAGATCAGGTTGGCTTCATTAAAGAGAGGGAAGCCCCAGACAACATCAGAAGGATGGTGTCGGTGATGGACTACCTTACTAGTCATGGAGTGCCTTCTCTGCTCCTATCCCTGGATGCAGAGAAGGCATTCGACAGGGTGGATTGGAGATACATGGGGGCAGTACTAAAAAAAATGGGCTTCAGGGGATCCTTCATCTCTGCAATAAACACACTGTACTCCAACCCCACAGCATATGTAAGGGCGATCGGCCACCAATCTAATACTTTCAGCATTCTAAATGGCACCCGACAAGGATGCCCACTGTCGCCCCTGCTTTTTGCAATATGCATAGAGCCGCTAGCAGAATTCATCCGGGGAGAAACAGGGGTTGAGGGTCTTGAGATAGGGGGAAAATCCCATAAATTGACACTATTCGCGGACGATGTCCTCCTTACCCTGACGAAGCCAACCAGCTCCCTACCCATTGTCTATGACATCCTAGATAAATTCTCCAAGATCTCGGGATATAAAATTAATGTGGATAAATGTGAGGCCCTCCCCATAGCAGTCCCTAAGCCCACTATCAAGCTACTAGAAATAAATTTTGATTTTTCCTGGGTACAGGACCATGTGAAGTATTTGGGGGTCAAGCTGACACCAGAATTCGATAAACTTTACCAAGCTAATTACCTTCCTTTATACAAAACTATAAAACACGATATCACGAGATGGCAACAGCATGGCTTTTCATGGTATGGACGATTATCATCGATCAAAATGAATATCTTACCCAGACTCCTCTACCTTTTTAGAACATTGCCAATTGAGGTCCCCAACAAAGATTTAGATACTATCCAATCCAAATTGATCTCTTATCTAAGAGGAGGCAAACATGCTAGAATACCCGAAATCATACTCACGAGACATAGACAGTTAGGAGGAGTGGGCCTCCCTAATTTAAGAGACTATTACCAGGCTGCCAGACTGACCCAGACCACGACACTAGGGAGACGAAACTGTGATATTATATGGCCGGCTTTAGAAGCCACCATGGGGGGACTCAGCTCGCCAGAAGACATATTGTGGAAGAGAGAATCACTGACGACCACAAAAGGTTTCAAACCACGCGCTCTATTGATCTCTTGCCGACAATGGCACAAATCAATACACTCTCACAAGTTGATATCACAATACGCTCTTGAAAAACCACTAAAATATATAATCCCAGGAGACTGCCATATACATATAGACAAATGGGAGAACAAAGGCTTATATAGAGTAGCAGATTTCCTACAACAAGGCTCTATGATCACATTCACACAACTGCAGGAAAGATTAGAACCAAGTTCCTTACAATGGTTTGTGTATTTGCAGATTTCCTCAGCTGTCCATTCTTACACCTATGATAAGAGGGAGGGTCGCTCTACAACATTTGGGAAGCAGTGTAGCGCACATTACAGAACCAAACAAGCTATCTCACATATGTACCACGCGATACAATCAGCCAAAACAAAATACAGACCACCCATCATTAATAGGTGGGAGAGAGACTTGAACGTAGATCTAACCACAGAAGATTGGTACACCCTGACATTTGAGGCAAGTATGGGTTTATTGAGCGCAGACCTCAGAGAAAATAGCCTGAAATCAGTGTTTCGGTGGTACTTAACTCCGGAGAGAGTAGCATACTCGGTAAAGGGGAACTCCAATCTCTGTTATAGAGGGTGTAAGACCAAAGGTACATACATACATATGTGGTGGGAATGTCCCAAGGTTAAAAACATATGGGATCAGACCTCAGACCTCTTGTCTAACCTTCTTGGAGACCGAATAACCATCAGTGCCTCCCAAGCTTTATTAAATACTAGAACCCAGGGATACAATTCCCACATAAACACTTTCCTTAGAATAATCTTCACTACAGTTAGGACCACAATAGCCAAACACTGGAAGACAGGGGTACCGACATGGTCGGAGATAACCAACAAAGTGGCTGGTGTGTACGCTATGCATGAGACAGCTGCCCACCTACAAAACAAGATGGACACTTTTGGGAAAATTTGGTTTTACTGGATAATGGGGGGAGCTGATGGGAATCCCTGCCAATCTATACAACAGGGTGGGGCTGAGAGGGAGCAACAGACATAAAACATAACACAAACAAAGATACGTCTGAGATGACGAGAAACAAAAGGTCGAAAATTAAACATATAGCATTCTGACAGGCTTATTGTTATTAATGTTAAAATTACACATGCTTTTATTTTTGTTATTTTTACATTCCATTGTCTTATTTTTGTATTGTTTTACACAAAAAAAGAGGAAAAGAAATGTGCAACTGGACTACCGAGGACCCAGCTGCGTACTGGATCTCTTACTTTTGTTCAAATCTTTCTATGTTATCACACATTATTAACCCGGTGTGGGTTGGGTCACTGGCGGCCCAGATTTGTTCCATGTATATTTATTCTGTTGTGATGTCTTGCACTCAATAAAAATCATTTCAACTAAAATAACAAACTTTTGCTTGTAGAAAATAAAAACTACGATTCTAACACCACATTCACTTTACCCCTCCGATTGCTTAGAGCCAGCAAAGAGAATGATGGGGGGTGGAGCTAGAGGGGGAGCTATATGGACAGCTCTGCTGTGTGCTCTCTTTGCCACTTCCTGTAGGGAAGGAGAATATCCCACAAGTAAAGGAGAAATTACAGCTAAACTCAAATACCGCAAAAATGTAAAAATAGCCTTGGTCCCAAACGGACAGAAAATGGAAAAGTGCTGTGGTCATTAAGGGGTTAATACATGTTTTACTCACCATATCCTTGAGTATATTTGTCCATTGTAGGAACTCTTCCACGGACTCCAAATTCTTCTGCATGGTCAACAAGGGCTTCCTTCACTGCCTGATATCCACAAATGAAAACCACAGGCCGCGAGCCAAAGTACAATGTATAGACTGGGCCATACTGGTCCTGAAGCTGTAACATAGAGTACAAAGGGATTATGGTAAATAACTAAATATTACTTTTCTTTTATTTAGAAACGATGGAAGACATACCCGGCTTTTGTAAAACTTCACTTTTATTCCCAATCTTTATAACAAATACAGGAGGCTCTCACAAGCGTGCAGAGGAGTAATTAAGACATGGTTTACGCGTTTCTGCCGTGTTTGTTTACTTTTATTTACCCCTAAGAATTTTTAAGTTTATGAGCAGATTTAATATGTTTTCAAGTTTTGGAAAGTATTAATGGAACATTAAATGTAATCTTTTAAATATGTGTCAGCTATTAAATTACTGCATTTCAAAATATCTGCATACAAAATACAAATTTTATAAAGATTTAAAACTGTTGCTTTGTTAGAAAAACTTGTTTTGATTTTCATTCCAGGAATATGGCCCTTTAAAAGTCTCTAAGAGTAGTTTATCATTTGCTGAAAACTGTGCTAAAAAATATAACATAGTAACATTGTAGATGAGGCTGAAAGAAGACAGAAATCCACCAAGTTTAGCATATACTGTGTTAAATGGGTCACCTTTTTAAATTAATCCCATTGAAAAAGGTGACCCATTTAACACAAGCAATTATATCCTGAATTCTGTTTCTAGACAGAAATGTATCATTTTTAAATGTATCTTATACATATTGGCATTTACTACCTACTTAGGTAATGAGTTCCACAATTTGATTGTTCTTACAGTGAAAAAACATTTACTTTGCTGGAGATTAAATTTTGTTACCTCCAGCTTTAAATTTTGACCTCTTGTTACAAACAATTTTCTTGGTATAAACAGAGCTTCTGCTATCTCTGTATATGGTGCTTTAATATGTTTATATAAAGTAAACATGTCACCTCTCAAGCGCCTTTTTTCTTGAGAAAACAGACCCAGTTTGGCTAACTTCCCCTCATAGATTAGATTATCCATTCACCTTATTAGTTTTGTGGCCCTTCTCTGAACTTTTTCTAAGTCTGCAATGTCTTTTTTTGAGATCGGTCCCCAGAATTGCACTCCCTACTCAAGGTGAGGTCCTACTAGGGATTTATATAGTGACAGAATTATGCTTTCCTCGATTGCATTAATGTCTCTTTTAAGACATACTAGTATCTTATTAGCATTTTTTTGCCATTTATGTACTTAAAAAAAGCTTTTAGGGTTTGACTTGCAATTAATCTTTCATTTTCAATTTTGGCTAATTTGATTGCTTTTCTTTAAGGGGTCAAGTCCTACCAAAAAAAGTGTGGGAACTCACTAAGATTTCCACCCCCTCACAATTATTGTTTATACATTCATACATACACACACTGTATGTATATGTATATGATCTATACACCTTGGTTAATGAAAGCAAATCTAAACTAAACCAATGAAGTTTTGAAGGGTTGCCTTTTGGCCTGAGACTCCTCTGTCACAAAGTCTCACCCACTTAAAGTGCAATAGTCCTATTTCTGCTGAGGGGAGCTACATTACCCCAGAGCAAGCCACACAGAAATGTAAGCACCCTGTGTTCAACATAGTGCAATGTGATCACACAGCAGGACCGCTGACAGGATTGCATACAGTGTATTGTAGGACATCTTACTGACCATTACTAGAGGATCTCACTATCTCTCTAACTAGACTGTTCCAGCTCCTCCCACCAACAGCAGTGTTTACTGAAGCATTTCTGTTCTCTGTCCAGGAGGAACTTAGTTCCACCTGCAAAAATAATGCAAGAACTCCGTTCTAATGCTTTGCCGCTCGACTTGACCCCTGGCTTTTTTGCCTGATTTGTTACATTTTATTTGTACTATACTTTTGTATTTTTAATAGAGAATACTTTTTCCCAATTTATGTTATTTAACGATTTCCTTAAATCATTGAATTTTGCTTTCTTAAAATTAAAAGTCTTAGTTGATCCCTCAAGGCACTGAAAGTGATTTCAAATGTGACTTCAAATTTGCTGTAGCGAATCATGTCCGCCCCACATCGCTATATGCTGACAGCATACGCTGTTGGCATTTAACATTGATTTAGCAGAAAGACCAAGCAGGACTACAAGGCACTTGTATTAAATCAAGTTTTGAGCTTTATTTGTTCTGATGTTAAAATCCACAGAGACGAGCCTGACAGCTCCTAAGACAAAGTGTCTTACGCGTTTCGGCTTAGGGAATAGCCTTACTCATAGACATATCTGTGACCCGGAGCTACTGGCTTAAATAGCAAGTGCTCAGGGTCACAGATTAAAAGCAGCTGTCAGTATTTAAATGATAAGTATCACAGTAATGGACATCGATAGATTCAGTTTTTTTGACACCTCTGTTAGACAAAATGATTTAGTTAGTTACACCAAATCAATTATTACCAAAATACACAGAGTAAACTGATGCATGTAATTTCAAAAAGAAAACATAAACTGAATCTGTTACCACATTGAGTTACACCTAATAGATGGCATTTAACATTGCACAAACATTTCTTGTGCAATGTCGCCCCCTGCACATTCACGGCCAATCAGCCACTAGCAGGGGGTGACAGTCATCCTGATCGTTTTGTATTGCGATGATTGCAGTCCGCCATAAGTTAAGGAGCAGCAGTCTTATGACTTAACTTAAATTTCAGGCAATCCTGGAACTTCGGGCGTAGAAAGCAGCATCCGCTGCTTGTCAAATCTACCCCTATATCTATATTGTTTGATAACACTAAATCCAATTTAGCTTTATTCCTAGTTTGCTCCTCTAATAATTGTGACAAGAAGTTATCCCTGAGAGCATTTAAGAATCTATCCCCCTTAGCTGAATTACTAGTTTCATTGGCCCAGTTTATATCAGGGTAGTTAATAATAAAGCCCTGTTATTATTAGCAGCCTTTCCCATTTGCATTAGTAGTTGAAGTCCATTTCTTTAATAATGGGGGGCTTGTAGTATGTCCCTAGAAATATTTTTTAGAATTTATTTTCCCTACTACTTATTTCAACCCAAAGGGTCACTACATTGTCACCTGTATCATCATAAATATCTTCCCTTTATTGTAGGTTTAAGGTTAGGTTTAATATAAATGCAAATATACATGCAAATTCCTCCACCCCTTTTATTACTCCTGTCCCTCCTAAATAAAGTATAACTCCTCTATGTTAACTTCCCAGTCATGTGAATCAACCCACCCAGTTTCAGTTATAATGACAATATTATAGTCCTCTTCTGCAACTAAGA
This sequence comes from Bombina bombina, assembly GCF_027579735.1. Classification (NCBI taxonomy): domain Eukaryota; kingdom Metazoa; phylum Chordata; class Amphibia; order Anura; family Bombinatoridae; genus Bombina; species Bombina bombina. The sequence goes on from NC_069505.1 coordinate 499,075,581, forward strand.
GCTACAGCTCTCTCATTTTAACTGTCATGCTTCTTGCATTTGTGTAAGTCCTTGCTAAGTGCTCAGTAATACACACGGTCCCACTTTTACCTGTATTCCGCGCTGAGTTATTTGTAACTTTGCAGCACTGCACAGTGTCTCCTCCACAACGCTCTCCACGGGAGCTATGATGCGTAACTCAGTTCGGGTCCGGTCTGGTGCTCAGGATACACGGGGAACTTAACCTAATCCACAGAAAACACTGAACCAAAATTAGCCAAATCCTCACACTCAGTCAATAGGATAGGTCTGGGTGGTAAAACAAGACGCCACTTCTTGCTTTGAAATTAAAAGCTTCTTTATTGCCAAAACACATAAAAGGAAAATCTTGCCGTCAAGAGATACAGGACAAACGCGTTTCGTAAGCTATTCACTTTTTCAATGACCCTACATTGAAAAAGTGAATACCTAACAAGACTGATTGGAACAGCCAATAGAATGTGATCTCAATCCTATTGGCTGATTGGATCAGCCAATAGGATTAAAACTCAATCCTATTGGCTGATTTCATCAGCCAATAGGATTTTTTTACCCTTTAATTCCGATTGGCTGATAGAATTCTATCAGCCAATTGGAATTCAAGGGACGCCATCTTGGATGACGTCCTTAAAGGGAACCTTTAGTGTACAGCTTAGGGTTTATTTTGCAGGTAAGTATTTAGTCTTAAATAGGTATTATTTAGGTAATAATAATAATTTTTATTTCTATTTATTTTAATTATATTAAAGTTAGGGGTGTTAGGGTTAGACTTAGCGTTAGGTTTAGGCATTAATATATTTATTTAGTGTTAGTGATGTGGGAGGCCAGAGATATAGGGGTTAATAGCTTTAGTATAGTGGCAGCGGTGACATCGGGGGTGGCAGATTAGGGGTTAATAAATTTATGCAGGTGGTGGCGACATTGGGGCAGCATATTAGGGGTTAATAAATGTAATGTAGGTGTCGGCGATGTCGGGGGCGGCAGATTAGGGGTGTTTAGACTCGGGGTTTATGTTAGGGTGTTAGGTGTAAACATACATTTTCTTTCCCTATAGACATCAATGAGGCTGCGTTACAGAGCTTTACGCTCCGTCATTGCAGGTGTTTTTTTAGCCGGCTCTCCCCATTAATGTCTATGGGGAAATCGTGCACGAGCATGTCAAAGCAGCTCAAAGCAGCGCTGGTGTTTGTGTGCAGTATGGAGCTCAACGCAACCATATAGCCGGGTTTTTGCTATCCTGTAATAGCAGCTCTATTAAAGGTGAGCGGTAGAAATAACTTGCAAGTTATTACTGAGCCACTCATAATGCAAAACTAGCTGTGAATCTTTAACCCAATAAACTTATCACTGTCATTAGGTCACTTTGCTTCTATATGGGACTGACCCTTTAACCCATTAAGTGTAAGATTACAAGTGGTGGTCTAACAATTACACACAAGAAAAAAGGGGTTTATCGCGGTTGTTTGCGGGCGTTGGGTGTAGCGTTCATAGTAAAAGTTAATAGCGCATCCTCAGAGTTCTGGTTAACTGTTTTGCAAAACAAAAAACATCAAAAATACACTACAATGTACAATTACAACTGGCTCACTCCATCAGACACAGTTTCCCCTGCAGTGCTGTCACATGGGGGTCTACACTTCAGTCACGCCATGAGGCCTGGAAACAGGCAAGAAGTTGGTGTAGATATTTTACTTTCCTCTCATTGCACCTTTCAACAAATAAAACCCATTTCCTCCCTCACATATTATTAATTAGAAACCCACATGATTTGCTTATTCTCTTCTGTCTCTCTATGTGTTGCTATTATATATCACCCTGATGGCTCCTCAACTCAATTTCTTGATCATTTTGCATCCTGGCTACCTTATTTCCTCTCCTCAGACATCCCTACCCTTATCCTTCAGGATTTCAACCTCCCTGTTGATAATCCCGCTGCCCCTGCTGCAAAAAAACTTCTCCAGCTCACTTCCTCTTATGGTCTGTCACTGTAGTCTGACTCCCCCATTGACAAAGATGGATACTCCCTCAATCTGATTTTCAGCTATCGATGCACTCTCTCAAACTTCACAAATTCACTGTTTCCTCTTTCTGACCACCATAACAGCAATTCATTCTGTCCCTCCTTCTAGCCCTCACACCAAATTCCACAGGAGCATTAAGTCAGTTGATCGGCAACATCTTTCAAACTCTCTCAAACCTCTGCTTTCTTCCATCATCCCTTTCTTTTCCTGCCCTGACCAATCTATCTGTATTCCAGTCTCACAAGAGTCCTCGACAATTTGGAACCTCCTACCATAGCCAAAAAGTCACGTGCTCATCCTCAGCCCTCGCATACTCCTATGACACGCTACCTACATAAATGTTCCTGCACTGCTGAGCGACTTGAGAAAACTGACTTCCTTCATTATAAGTTTATCTTAAACTCCTACTATTCTGCCCTTAACTTCTCCAAGCAGGACTACTTGTCTACCATTATCTCTACTCTTTCTTCAAACCCACAACGTCTGTTCTTTACTTTTAACACTCTTCTCCACCCACCCCACCTCCTATTTCCACTTCTCTTTCAGCTCAAGATTTTGCCAACCACTTCACCTAAAAATAGACTCCATCAGAAGCGAAATCATCTCCCTACCAGTGTCTACCCCCCCCAACCAATAACCCATGTCCAAAACCTGCAAAGCCATAGACTCAGCTCTTTTGTTCCCACTACTGAGGAAGAAGTTTCTGCCCTTATATCCTTCTCTCGCCTCACTACCTGCCCCCTTGATCCCATCCCCTCACAATTACTGCCCTCCTTCTCTCCTACTCTTACTCCTATCCTCACACATATTTTTAATCTCTCCCTCAGCACTGATCAATTTCTCTTATCTCTTAAACATGCACTCATTACACCTATCATCAAAAAATCTTCTCTTGATCCATCATCCCCATCCAACTACCACCCTATTTCCCTACTCCCCCTCACCTCAACCCAACCTCTGGAAAGGCTCGTATATACACGTTTATCACATTCCCTCATATTAAACTCCCTCATTGATCCATTGCAATCTGGATTTCACAAACAACACTCCACAAAACCTGCAATCATTAAGTTTACTAATGACCTAATTACAGCAAAATCTAAAGGCCACTTTTCTTTGTTAATCCTTCTTGATCTGTCTGCAGCCTTTGACAAAGTCAACCACACTCTCTTGCTCAAAACCCTTCAATCCTTCGGCAACTGTGACACAGCTCTCTCGTTGCTCTTCTCCTACCTGTTTAACCGGACCTTTAGTGTTACCTTCTCTGGCACATCCTCTAACCACTTTCTGTTGAGAAACCGCAAGGCTCTGTCCTTGGTCCCCTTCTCTTCTCAATTTATACATCATCCTTAGGTTACAGTCCCATGGGTTTCAATATTTGTATGCTGATGATTGTCAGGGCTTTTTCCTGCTTTGTTTGCCATGTGCTGCTGGCAGCCATTTTACTCACCTCTCTTGCTGGCTTTGGTGCATTCTGGGCGATGCTGCTCATTTCCTGCATTTCCTTTTATGGCCAGACTGGTGTACATCATCCATATGAGACAGGATGCAGTCTCAGAATTGTGATGTCATCACTTATTATTTAAAAGGCCTTTGTTCCGTATGATTTGCCCTTGCGTTGTCTCAGACCTGTTTGTGAGAGCTCCTGTGTATTACCTGGCTGTCTGATGTCCTTTCTGGTTCCTGATCCCTGGCTTGTTTCTGACTCTGCTGTTCTCCTTGTTCCTGATTCCGGCTCATCTGACTACTCACTTTGGCTCCTGACTCGGCTCGTCTGACTACCAGCTCTGGTTTTGATTCCTGGCTTGTTATTTGACTTGTGGACTTTTTATTATTTTTTGCTATTAATAAAGGTGTGATTATTTTTGCACTTCTCGTCTCAGTCTGATTCCTGGCACCCTGACAATAATACCCAAATCTACATCACTGCACCAGACCTATCCCCTTCCTTACTAACTCATGTCACTAACTGTGTTTCTAATATTTCATCCTGGATGTCCTCTCACTACCTTAGGCTAAATCTCTCAAAACTGAACTCCTTATTTCCCCCCTTCTTCCAAAATCCCTACCCCCAACTTTCTCTAAGTGTTAATAACATAATTACCCCAACCCGCATGCCCGATGTCTTGGGGTCACACTTGACTCAGATCTCTCTTTCAATCCCTACCTCCAGTCTTTGACCAATTCTTGCCTCCTCCACCTTAAAAACATCTCCAAAATTTGCCACTTCTTCACACACACAAGACACAACTAAGCCTTTAATGCACTCTCTAATCATTTCCTGCCTTGACTGTTGCAATTCCATCCTCTCCGGCCTCCCAAGCTGCTGTCTATTCCCTTTACGATCCATAATAAATGCTTCTGCCAGGATGATCTTCCTTACACATCGCTGCTCATCTGCTGCACCTCTCTACCAGTCCCTTCACTGGCTTCCTTTAACCTCCAGAATAAAACATAAATTCTGGTCTCTAACTTTTAAAGCTCTCAATAACACTGCTCCACCCTATATCTCCAAAATACTCAACATCCCGTTCCCTTTGCTCTGCACATGACCACCTTCTCTCCTCCTCTCTTGTTACCTCCTCACATTCCCGTCTACAAGACTTCTCCAGACTGGCCCCTATTTTGTGGAACTCTCTGCCTCGCTCTACATGAATCTCCCCTAGTTTTCAAACTTCCAAGCACTGCCTAAAGACTCTGCTGTTTAGGGATGCATATAATATACACTAACATTTTTCTATCTTAGTTCCTTTCATTCTTTGGTTAACCCCTGAGCCTAGCTGCTTTGTAGATCACTTTCATGAGACCTGATTTACAGTGAAACTCTTGGCAGGGCCCTCTGTCCCTTTTGTCTCTCATAACTGTCACCTTGCATAATAGACCCATGTCTTTAGCGCTGCAGAACCTGTTGGCGTTCTACAAATCACTGATAATATAAATATTAATCCGGCCCTAAATATTTAATAGTCATTAGCTCACTTTGCTCCTAAATGGGACGGATGTTTGAACCCAGTAAATCTGTCACTTTCATTAGGCTGCTTTTTTACTGCCTAGGATTTACTTTTTAGCCAACTAAACATGTCAAATGACATTAGGGGGTATATTTATTATAGTGGGAGTGGACATGATACAATGTAGTGTGTCTTGTCTGATGCACATCGATAAATGCTGACTGCATACGCTGTCGGCATTTATCATTGCACCAGCAGTTCTTGTGAACTACTGGTGCAATATCGCCCCCTGCAGATTTATCGGGTCGATTTCTGTCCACGGCCTCAGAGCAGGCAAGTTATGGAGCAGCGGTCTTTAGACTTCTGTTTCCGGCCAGCCTGAAGGCTCACCGGAAACAAGGGGCATCAAGCTCCATACGGAACTTGATAAATCAGCCCCATAGTCACTTCCTTCCTACACTTAAGAAAACCTTTAACCACTGGTTGCTAGAGAGGTCTGCAGCCTATTGTTATATAATGCATTGCTGTTTGCTTATCCACCATTTAAGTGAGTAGCATATTAAACATGTCACTGGCATTAGTTATATTTATCCCTGCAATATCTGTATTATTAAGTTACTTTGGTCTTAAAGGGTACTGTTCCTTTAATCCATTAAACAAGTCATTGTCATTAGGACTCAGTCCTACAGGGGACTGACTTTGTAACCCATAAAATATTTCACTGCTACTAGAAGATGTTTTCCTACACCACAGAGAGTTTAACAACATCTGACTCTTCAAAAAGAGTCACTATTATTATGTCACTTTACCCATATATGGGATATAAACATATCAATGTCATTAGGCTATTTGGGTGTAACGCAATAATCCTATAACTGTCATTTAGTCACATTAATCGAACAATCCTCTGACCCTTTAAAAGGACAGTCAACACTAAAATTCTTATTGTTTAAAAAGATAGCCACCTTTACTACCCATTCCCCAGCTTTGTACAACCAACATTGTTATATTAATATAGTTTATAACCTTTACACCTCTAAATGTCACCTCCCCATCCCGTCCTCTTCGATCAACCTCTGACCTACGTCTCTACCCTCCTGTTATCTCTACATCCCACTCCCGCCTCCAAGACTTCGCACGTGCTGCTCCTGTCCTCTGGAACTCTCTACCCCGCTCCATCAGACTGTCTCCAACCTTGTATAGCTTCAGACGATCCTTGAAAACCCACCTATTCAGAGAGGCTTACCATCTATCCTCCATCCCGCATCCGAACCAAGCTAATACATGTACATGAACTGCCTGACTCACTGCTGCAAATACAACCGATGTAACAAGCTACCCCAACCTTATGTCTCTGCACCCTAAATCTGTAGACTGTGAGCTCTCCGGAGCAGGGTCCTCTTCCTCCTGTGCTAGATTTGTTTAGTCTTGTTATGTTTTGTATTGTATCACAAATCTTTGTCATTGTATACCCCTATCATTGTACCCAGCGCTATGGAATTTGGCAGCGCTATACAAATAAATGATAATAATAATAATAATAATAATAATAAATGTCTGCCTGTATCTAAGCCACTACAGACATCCCTTATCACATGCTTTTTAGTTTGCTTTTAACAACAGGAGACTGCTAGTTCATGTGGGCCATTTAGATCACATTATGCTCACGCCTGTGGGTTGTGACAGACACAGCAGTAATTGGATAATATGTAAGTCAATAGAAAATAAATAAAAAGTCATGTGATCAGGGGGCTGTCAACCTGGGTTGTTCTTGCTGATTGGTGAATAAATTCATCCATCAATAAAAAAAGTGCTGTCCAGAGTCTGAACCAAAAAAAAAAGTGTAGATGCCTTCTTTTTCAAATGAAGATAGCAAGTGAACGAAGACAAATTGATAATAGGAGTAAATTAGAAAGATGCTTAAAATTGCTGCTCTATCTGAATCATAAAAGAACATTTTTGGGTTTAGTGTCCCTTTAAGAAAACCGTTAACCACTGGTTGCTAGAGAGGTCTGCAGCCTATCCTATACTATAAAAGGCCAAGTGTGTTTGTCCGAAGCTGTCATGCGCAGTAGAGACAGCACGAGGACAAACACACCTGGCCTAAGTCCCTAACTGTTCTGCCGACTGCGCCGAGCAGAAGTGGGCGTGACCAAGCGTGAAGGGGGAGGAGCCTAACGTGAAGGCCCATGAAGGGGGCGGAGCCTCGCGTGAAGGCCCGTGAAGGGCCGTGGAGAGAGCTCAAACAGCTCAAGAGAGGGTGGAGACATGTGGAGAGATGTGGGGAGAGGGGGGGAGATGTGGAGTGAGGGGGAAGATGTGGAGAGAAGGGAGAGATGTGCGGAGATGTGCGGAGATGTGGAGAGATGTGGGGAGAGGGGGGAGATGTGGAGAGAGGGGGGAGGTGTGGAGAGAGGGGAGAGATGTGGGGAGATGTGGAGAAAGGGGGGAGATGTGGAGAGAGGGGGAGATGTGGAGAGAGGGGAGAGATGTGGAGAGAGGGGAGAGATGTGGAGAGATGTGGGGAGATGTGGAGAGATGTGGGGAGAGGGGGGAGATGTGGAGTGAGGGGGGAGATGTGGAGAGAGGGGGGAGATGTGGAGAGAGGGGGGAGATGTGGAGAGAGGGGGGAGATGTGGAGAGAGGGGGGAGAGAGAGACAGAGAGGAGAGAGAGAAAGGAGAGAGAGAATGAGAGAGAGAGGGGGAGAGAGAGAGAGGGGGGGGGAGAGAGAGAGAGAGAGAGGGGGGGAGAGAGAGGGGGGGGAGAGGGAGAGAGAGGGAGAGGGAGAGAGATAGAGAGAGAGAGAAAGAGGGGAGATGTGGACAGAAAAAGAGAGAGGGGGGAGATAGAGAGAGAGGGGAGTGAGAGAGACAGAGGGGAGAGAGAGAGAGAGAGAGAGGGGGGGAGTGAGAGAGACAGAGGGGAGAGAGAGAGACAGAGGGGGGAGAGAGAGGAGGAGAGAGAGAGAGGGGGGAGAGAGAGAGAGGGGGAGAGAGAGAGAGGGGGGAGAGAGAGAGGGGGGGAGAGATAGAGGGGCAAGAGAGAGAGAGGAGAGACAGAGGGGGGGAGAGAGAGGAGAGAGAGGGGGAGAAAGAGGAGAGAGAGAGAGAGAGGGGAGAGAGAGAGGGGAGAGAGAGAGAGGGGGGAGGGGGGAGAGAGAGAGAGAGATAGAGGGGAGAGAGAGAGAAAAGAGAGACAGGGAGAGAGAGAGGGGAGAGAGAGAGAGGTGAGAGAGAGAGAGGGGAGAGAGAGAGAGGGGGGAGAGAGATAGAGGGGAGAGAGAGAGAGGAGATAGACAGAGAGAGGGAAGAGAGAGGCGAGAGAGGGGGGGAGAGAGAGAGATAGAGGGGAGAGAGAGAGAGGAGAGAGACAGAGAGAGGGTAGAGAGAAAGAGAGAGGCGAGAGAGAGAGGAGGCGAGAGAGAGAGAGGGGGGAGAGAGAGAGATAGAGGGGAGAGAGAGAGAGAGAGAGAGAGAGGGGTGAGATAGAGAGAGAGAGGGGTGAGATAGAGAGAGGGGAGAGAGAGAGAGAGGGGCGAGAGAGAGAGAGGGGAGCGAGTGAGAGATAGGGGGAGAGAGTGCAAAAGAGAGGGGGGAGAGAGAGAAAGCAAAAGAGAGTGGGAGGGAGAGAACGCCAGGGGTGGGACCACTGTACTGCAAAAAATGGCCCGTGTGAACGGGCTTTAGGACTAGTTGTTATATAATGCATTGCTGTTTGCTTATCCACCATTTAAGTGAGTAGCATATTAAACATGTCACTGGCATTAGTTCTATTTATCCCTGCAATATCTGTATCATTAGGTTACTTTGGTTTCATAGGGACTGTCCCTTTAATCTATTAAACAAGTCATTGAGGCCGAATTATCAAGTGTCTGTCGGACCTGATCCAACAGTGCGGATCAGGTCCGACAGACATCGCTGAATGTGGAGAGCAATACGCAATCGGCCGCCAGCAGGGAGGTGTCAATCAACCCAATCGGGTTGAATTGTGGCGATTCCTGTCCACCTCACCAGAGCAGGCGGACAGGTTTATGGAGCAGCGGTCTTAAGACCGCAACTCCAAAACTTTTGTTTCTGGCGAGTCTGAAGACTCGCCAGAAACACGGGCCCTCAAGCCCCGTACGGAGCTTGATAAGAGGGCCTCATTGTCATTAAGACTCAGTCCTACAGGGGGACTGACTCTGTAACCCATAAAATATTTCACTGCTACTAGAAGATGTTTTCCTACACCACAGAGAGTTTAACAACATCTGACTCTTCAAAAAAAGTCACTATTATTATGTCACTTTACCCATATATGGGATATAAACATATCAATGTCATTAGGCTATTTGGGTGTAACGCAATAATCCTATAACTATCATTTAGTCACATTAATCGAACAATCCTCTGACCCTTTAAAAGGACAGTCAACACTAAAATTGTTATTGTTTAAAAAGATAGCCACCTTTATTACCCATTCCCTCTACATTTCTGCCTGTTTTTAAGCCACTACAGACAGCCTCTTATCACATGCTTTTTTAGCAGGAGACTGCTAGTTCATGTGGGCCATACAGATAGCATTATGTTCACGCCCGTGGGTTATTACAGACACTAAAGTAATTGGATAATATGCAAGTCAATAGGTAATAAATAAAAAGCCATGTGATCAGGGGGCTGTCAAAAGATGCTTAGCTACAAGGTAATCATAGAGGTAAAAAGTATATTAATATAACTGTGTTGGTTGTGCAAAACTGGGGAATGGGTAATAATAGGGATTATCTATCTTTTTAAACAATAACAAAATATGAGTTAACTGTCCCTTTAATTTATTAAACATGTTACTGTCATTAGGTCACTATCCTCCATAATAGATCTGAGCCTTTAACCTATTAAAAGTCTCATAATCAAACCAACCTTTATAAGTGATCCGGCCAATTCACCTAACTTTATCTGTAGTAAATTTCCAATCAGCGGTAGAGGCGTTGGACCTGGAGGAAGGTTACGTTTCTTGTACATTTTGTTCCATGTCAAATAGATAAAAATGCTGGTTATGAGCAGAAGTAGCAACATTCCAAATCCTGTTATATCCATGAGAGACATGAAAGAGAGGTTTTTACTTCTATCTTAATCTGGAGTTATTGTGAACGGTTAATTATCTCTTCAGTGAATTATACTGGGTGGTGTTAGATAACTCCACCCATAATTTATTCCTACCTATAAGCAATGTTGTTTCCTAATACATTTGTTGGATAAGTATATTTATTTGGCTGCCTGTTTTACTCTTGGCAATAAAATAACCATTTATTTGGACCATTTACATATCCAGCCATAATGTTTGAATAAACAAAATATTCATATTTCATAGCAAAACCCACCACACCCTCGCCAAAGTTTTGTTCTAACTTCTTTGTTCTAACTTTCTTGGCAAGTGCTGAAGTATAATTGCATAACATTCAACTTGTACTGCCCATAACCCTTTGAAAGATATTGCAAATGCAGCAAAGTAAAAAAACAACAACTTTCGGCTAGATTACGAGCTTTGCGCTATGAGTAAAAAAGCAGTGTTAAGGCTCATAACGCTGCTTTTTTACTACCGCTGCTATTACGAGTCTTGTAGGTACAGCTGTCCCGCACACTTTTTTTTGCTTTACCGCAAATCAACTTACGCAATTTGCGTATAGTCTTTTTTCAATGGGACTTCCATTGCGCCGGTATTACAAACTTTTTTTTTAGGCCAAAAAGTGAGCTGTAAAGCCTATCCCACAAGATTCGTAACGCATTCTAAAGTCAGTAGTTATGAGTTTTACACTACAAAGCTGTAACATAAAACTCATAACTAAAGTGTTAAAAAGTACACTAACACCCATAAACTACCTATTAACCCCTAAACCGAGGCCCCCCACATCGCAAACACTAAAATAAAATTATTAACCCCTAATCTCCCGCTCCCGACATCGCCGCCACTAGAATAAACATATTAACCCCTAAACCGCCGCACTCCCGCAAACACTAGTTAAATATTATTAACCCCTAATCTGCTGTCCCTAACATCGCCGCCACTTACCTACATTTATTAACCCCTAATCTGCCGCCCCTAACGTCGCTGCCACTATATTATATTTATTAACCCCTAAACCTAAGTCTAACCTTAACACCCCCTAACTTAAATATAATTAAAATAAATCTAATTAAAACCTACAATTAATAACTAAATAATTCCTATTTAAAACTAAATACTTACCTATAAAATAAACCCTAAGCTAGCTACAATATACCTAATAGTTACATTGTATCTAGCTTAGGGTTTATTTTTATTTTACAGGCAAGTTTGTATTTATTTTAACTAGGTAGAATAGTTACTAAATAGTTATCAACTATTTACTAACTACCTAGTTAGTTACACTAATACCTAACACTACACTACAATTAAATAAATTACCTAAAGTAAATATAATTAAATAAATTAAATACAATTACCTAAATTGCAAAAAACAAACACTGAATTACACAAAATAAAAATCAAATTACAAGATATTTAAACTAATTACACATAATCTAATAGCCCTATCAAATTAAAAAAGCCCCCCCCCCCCAAAAATAAAAAAAAACCTAGCCTAAACTAATCTACCAATAGCCCTTAAAAGGGCCTTTTGCGGGGCATTGCCCCAAAGAAATCAGCTCTTTTACCTGAAAACAATAATACAAACAACCTCCCAACAGTAAAACCCACCACCCACACAACCAACTCCCCAAATAAAACCCTAACTAAAAAAACCTAAGCTCCCATTGCCCAGAAAAGGGCATTTGGATAGGCATTGCCCTTAAAAGGGCATTTAGCTCTATTGCAGCCCAAAGCGCTAACCTAAAAGTCTTCATCCAAGCCGGGAGAAGTGGTCCTCCAGACATGCAGAAGTCTTCATCAAGGCAGCATCTTCTATCTTCATCCATCCAGCGTGGAGCAGGTCCATTTTCAAGACATCCGGCGCGGCGCATCCTCTTCGAACGAACCACAATCCTATTGGCTGATCCAATCAGCCAATAGGATTGAGCTCGCATTCTATTGGCTGATTGGAACAGCGAATAAAATGCAAGCTCAATCCTATTGGCTGATTGGATCAGCCAATATGATTGAAGCTCAATCCTATTGGTTGATTGCATCAGCCAATAGGATTTTTTCAACCTTAATTCCGACTGGCTGATAGAATTCTATCAGCCAATCGGAATCTAAGGGACATCATCTTGGATGACGTCACTTAAAGGAACCTTCATTCGTCGGGAGTCGTCTTAAGAAGAGGATGCTCCTCGCCGGATGTCTTGAAGATGGACCCGCTCCGCTCTGGATGGATGAAGATAGAAGATGCCGTCTGGATGAAGACTTCTGCCCGTCTGGAGGACCACTTCTCCCGGCTTGGATGAAGACTTCTCCCGGCTTCGTTGAGAACTTCTTGCTGCTTCGATGAGGACTTCTCCCGGCTTCGTTGAGGATGGATGTCAGATCTTCAAAACTGTAAGTGGATCTTCAGGGGGTTATTGTTAGGTTTTTTAAGGGTTTATTGGGTGGGTTTTATTTTTAGGTTGGGGCTTTGGGCTGCAATAGAGATAAATGCCCTTTTAAGGGCAATGCCCATCCGAATGCCCTTTTTTTAGTTAGGGTTTTATTTGGGGGGTTGGTTGTGTGGGTGGTGGGTTTTACTGTTGGGGGGGTTGTATGTACAGTTTAGGCAAGGTTTTTTTTTATTTGGGGGGCTTTTTTAATTTGATAGGGCTATTAGATTAGATGTAATTAGTTTAAATATCTTGTAATTTGTTTTTTATTTTGTGTAATTTAATTGTATTTAATTTAGGTAATTTATTTAATTGCAGTGTAGTGTTAGATGTTAGTGTAACTTAGGTTAGGTTTTATTTTACAGGTAAATTTGTATTTATTTTAGCTAGGTAGTTAGTAAATAGTTAATAAATATTTAGTAACTATTCTACCTAGTTAAAATAAATACAAACTTGCCTGCAAAATAAAAATAAACCCTAAGCTAGTTACAATGTAACTATTACTTATTTTGTAGTTAGTTTAGGGTTTATTTCACAGGTAAGTATTTAGTTTTAAATAGGAATTATTTAGTTATTAAATGTAGGTTTTAATTAGATTTATTTTAATTATATTTAATTTAGGGGGTGCTAGGATTAGACTTAGGTTTAGGGGTTAATAAATATAATATAGTGGCGGCGACGTTGGGGGTGGCAGATTAGGGGTTAATAATTGTAGGTAGGTGGCGGCGATGTTAGGGGCGGCAGATTAGGGGTTAATACATGTAGGTAGGTTGCGTGGATATTGGGGGAGGGAGATTAGGGGTTAATAAATATAATGTAGGTGTCTGCGATGTTGGGGGCCGCAGATTAGGGGTTAATAAGTATAATCTAGGTGGCGGTGATGTCCGGTGCGGCAGATTAGGGGTTAATACGTATAATGTAGGTGGCGGCGATGTCAGAGGCGGCAGATTAGGGGTTAATAAGTGTAAGATTAGGGGTGTTTAGACTTGGGGTTCATGTTAGGGTGCTAGGTGTAAACATAAATTTTGTTTCCCCATAGGAATCAATGGGGCTGCGTTACGGAGCTTTACACTGCTTTATTGCAGGTGTTAGGCTTTTTTTCAGCCGGCTCTCCCCATTGATGTCTATGGGGAAATTGTGCACGAGCATGTACAACCAGCACACCGCTGACTTAAGCAGCGCTGATATTGGAGTGCGGTATGGAGCTCAATTTTGCTCTACGCTCACTTCTTGCCTTTTAACCCCGGGTTTAGAAAAACCTGTAATACCAGCGCTGTAGGTAAATGAGCTGTGACAATAACGTGCAAGTTAGTACCGCACCCCTCTTACCGCAAAACTCGTAATCTAGACGTTATTTGTAAATAAAAAATGCCTTAATCACAGACCATAGTTTTCCACTAGTGACACAGCCATTTAAATTATATTAAATCAGATTAGTTGAAAAACACTTTGCCCTTACTGACATAAGCAAAAATAATCAAATATTGTTCATTTTTGAAGTGATATTAAAACTAAGATTTATTTTAGTTATTAACATGTTCAATATAAAATTCACTTTCAAACTTCAGAACTAAACAGATGTTACTAATATTTGCTTCTAATTTAAAACCTCAAAGGGTATGCATACAACAATAACTATTATTGCTATAAACACAATATCCAGGTAGCGCCACACAGCATATATATATATATATATATATATGTAACATAAAGTAACAATTGTCAGAATTAATAAATAATTGTCAAAATTAATAAATAACAATGTCATTTCCTGACAATCTGCCAATGTTCATTCCAAATCGATTATATATTTATAAAAATAGTCTCTTAAACAGTCTGTATAAAAGAATACAAGATGGGTACTTATTCTTTTCTTGTATATGATTTACACAAAGTTTTTCTGTGTCTGCCCTGCAGCTCCCTTCCAAACACTGGTGTGATCTCCGTGAGTAAAAACGGGATATGAGGAATCTGTAGATACAGAAAAGAGGTGACACAAAGCGATCGAAGTGCAGATTTAAAAAAGTTTTCCACTTTATTCCAACAAATACACAGATGTACACTTACAAGATATGCGCTCAAACATGTGAGGTATGTTCCAGCATCATATAGATGTCCACAGCGTGAGTACGATGTAAAATCACAAGCTGTCCTTTTAGTTGTAACACTCGATATCTCCTTGTTTTAAACTGATACCTGGTTATGTGGCTGTTCAATACGTATATTATGCCTATTAATAGGCTAGTCCACAGCACATAATAACACTGTATCACAAACGGGAAACAACTAGTGTAATGAAGGGGGAGGTGTCAATGAGGATACAGAGGGTCACCTGCGTCCCCTGTTCCGTAAAATGGGTGTGCCTTACGCGTTTCGCTGGGCTCCTCCCAGCTTTGTCAGAGGGTATGCATACAAAGTGAAGAAATCCAAAATAATTTAGCTAAGGGCCATATTACTAGAGAAACGCAAATGTTTGCGCGCGAGTGATAAGAGGTTTATTGCATCCTCTGGCATCCACCCCAAGTGAACCTTGGGAAAAGAAGTTTAAACCCCCAGGCGAAGGCAAAAAAGAGTGTTAAGATGGGGAAATTACAGTGCATTGTTTATATATGTTTGATGCTGTGACGCGTTGAAGCGCATGCACTCTGAGGGGATTTATGATCTTACATCGGGCTTTAAGAATATATTTAAGAATAAATAGAACATATTCTGCTACGTAAAGAACATTGGAATTTGAAATATTCATATTTTCATGTCGGGTTAGCGCAATTGATAATATGTGATTGGGTTTGCGCAAGAGTGGGGTGTTAGGTTTAGGGGTCTTTTCACTTTTTTTTCTCCATTGATTTTTTTAGGGGAATATGTGAGCGAGCACGTTTTATTTATGTTTGGCTTTTTGCACTTGGCGGGTAAGCACGCAAGCACAAACAGTTTACTTTTTTTTTTTTTTTCATTTTTTTATTGATGTTCTTTTCGATACAATCAATAATTGTCAATGCATAATACAAAGTAAAGTCAATTATTACAGAGCAGGTAACTAGAACAAAACAGATAAGTAAACAGTATGCATATTACCCCCTCATTGCATGTAGTAAATATTATTCAAACAGTATACCCATCGTAACATTAAAGCGGCCACTCTTGGAATACATATTTGCTATAAACCAAACTGGACGTGGGTAAACATTATTGTTAGAGGGCCACTCATGGACCCAAATGGAGAACCTCTATTTTATGTTTTTCTACAAATCTGAGATACTATATAGCTATGATAAAAGGACACAATAAACAAGGTGCAAATGCCTATTATATAAAAGGCATTCATTGGTAAGAATATGCTTATTATTAACATGGGATATAACCGAGGATCTGGAGATCCCCACCAGAGAATGAATAAGAAATAACTTATACACACATATGAGCCTCAATAACTAGCTACCATGCTATAATTTCTCAAAGACTAATTATAGATCCCTGCTCCCCATATTATAACTAGCAACTGGTGATAGCGTAAGCTCTATAAGCGAAAAACACATCTACATGTCTAGGGATCTCCATTACTGTATAAATAGGAGGGAGGGTCAAACTAATAGTGTGGCGATTAATCAGGGCCGGTGCTAGGATTTTTGGCTACACAGGCAAATACACATTTTGCCGCCCCCCCAAAAAAATAAATAAAAAATAAATATATGATTTACCCTGCCATTACTGATTCTTAACAAAATGTTCTAGTAATGTGTAATGGATATAATAGTTAATTTCTACATATCAATGTGCCAAAGTGAAGGCTCTGCACAACATAGCAGGTAACAAAATGTTCATACAATATATATATATATATATATATATACACACACACAGTATATATATATATATATATATATATATATATATATATATATATATACATATACATACATACACACACATATTTACACATACTCATGCACACACATTTATACACATACATATTTACACACTCATGCACACACATTTATACATTCATACACACACATACATATTTGCACACACACACAAACATACATACATAATGACAGACACACACACTTTTATACATACACAACCACATACATATTTATACACACACAATGACAAAGGGCACACATACATACACACACACATACATAAGCAACTGAACAATAGATTATTCTCCGTCCTAAATACAAATTGTGAATCTCTCAAACAAGCTGCAGGCATAGGTTATTATGGGATATGGCTGTTCTATGGGTTATGAGATGAAATCAGGTATTTTATTAAGAATATTTTTTAAGTATATTATCTGAAGGGTAAGGGTCTGGCGCCGTCTATAATGTACTGATTTTAAATTTAACCAGCAAACCCATAATAAGCAGGAGCCAGGCCAGCCTCTAAATCTATGGATGGAATAATTGTATTTTAACATCCCTGCAGCTGTCCAGGCCTGTGTCCACACCATAGGGCAAGTTTCTAATCCCATTTGGTATAAATTACTAGGCATATAGGACAGGTCAGTGTTCATATTCCAGGCACTTACAGGTAAGAAGACGAAATGGGGAATCAAACCAAGGGGGTGTTTTTTTATTAATTATTATTTCTTGCCAGCTAATAGGAATATAAACTGGATCTGGATGTCCATGTCAGGAAGAATCATTTTCACTCTAAAAACTAGGCTTTAAAGCCAGGGACATGTTTCTTTCTCAACCTGGGAATAATATATATATTGTGTATTCAAGCCAGGGGGTAGTTTTTTTCTATTGCAAACTGGTAGAAAAAAAACTGTATTTTTGTCTAGGGTTTTTTATTTCTGTTTTTATCCCCAGTTAGTTTTAATCAAATTCAGGAGCTGTCAGGCTTTAAGCCCTATATTATGGATTATTAAAAAAATTGTCACATTAATTTATATACTGTATATAAAATAATATGATAATTTTTTTGAATAATCCATAATATAGGGCTTAAAGCCTGATGACAGCTCCTGAATTTGATTAAAACTAACTGGGGGGGGGGGGGGGAATAAAAACAGAAAAAAAAAACCTAGACAAAAATACAGTTTTTTTTCTACCAGTTTGCATTAGAAAAAAACTACCCCCTGGCTTGAATACACAATATATATATTATTCCCAGGTTGAGAAAGAAACATGTCCCTGGCTTTAAAGCCTAGTTTTTATCCCTTAGAGTGAAATTATTCTTCCTGACATGGACATCCAGATACAGTTTATATTCCTACCAGCTAGCAAGAAATAATAATTAAAAAAAAAAAACACCCCCTTGTTTGATTCCCCACTTTAGAGTCTTCTTACCTGTAAGTGCCTGGAATATGAACACTGAGCACTGACCTGTCCTATATGCCTAGTAATTTATACCAAATGGGATTAGAAACTTGCCCTATGGTGTGGACACAGGCCTGGCCAGCTGCAGGGACGTTAAAATACAATTATTCCATCCATAGATTTAGAGGCTGGCCTGGCTCCTGCTTATTATGGGTTTGCTTTGCTGGTTAAATTTAAAATCAGTACATTAGACGGCCCCAGCCCCCAGTCCAGACCCTCACCCTTCATGAGACCCCCCACGGGCCACTATCAATCAAGTGTGCTATGTGCCCACCCCCAGGACCACAGCCATTCCAGAACTTCCTACCTGCAATCCTCTCTTTCCTCACAGTCACTCCTCGTTCTAGGACGACTTCACCAGGACTGGTCGTCTCATCTGAGGTCTGACTCTGCAACTGTGGGCAGCGAGCAGCGGGTAGCGGGCAGCGGGGCAGGTAGCGGGCAGCGGGCTCACTCACCTCACATGGCTGATGGCTCAGATAGAGGATCATGGAGCCAGACAGTGTGTGACTCTCTGAGCCTGTAACGTGGAGACGTCAGGCGGCTGTGGCTGCTTTCTCCCGCTCTCAGAGTGAGTCAGTGACACAATTGAAGTGAGCTCCGCCTCCGCGCGCCTCGTCACCAGTCCTCCACTCCACTGAGCTCTCAGTTCTGACATCTTGTCGGTCACAAGCGTGCGCACAGCGTGCACGGACTCCAGGCCAGCCCACTGTGGGAGGGAGCGGGACAGGGCTGGTGGAAATGGAATTGGTGACTGAGTGGTCTAAAGTCTAAAAACAGTGTTAAACACTTAAACAGTTTAGGTGCGACAGGCGCGCGGCACAGATGATGGTGATGGTGGATCAAATGTTGCGCCCTAAGGCAAGCGCCTATATTGCCTATTACAAAATGCCGGCCCTGCGATTAATGAAGCTAGGTCGCATTATGACTGTGCAAAAGTAGTTTGTGAGTCACTGTACCATAGTAGCACGTAAGATATGGTATACATTGTTCCTAGGATACATATTCGTTGCGCTGGTTAGGTTGTACTGGATATTCCAATGGTAAGACTGGAAAGACAGGCATTAGAATACACTTCCAACCATATGGAGCAGGCTGAACCCCATTCTATCAATATGTGAGCTAAGGAAGTTTGTGGCTAATACATGGACATACTCAGTATTCACAAGTGCTATAGATAGCCAATATATGTAAACCTATAATACTCATAGTAACATTATCGCTGCGGGACCAGCCTGCATTAAAAAACAAGGTTATTGCAAGGAAATTTTTGTGATATATCATATAGGGAGTTACAGCTTTGTACGAGGTTCACATTATATATGATATCAAATGCAGAAGAGATAAACAATGTGTGCAATGCTTAACATGGAGTCCACATGCTAATATTAATTAAAATGCAAGAAAGATAAATGGAGCAGAGAAAAAATAAACAAAGAAAATGTTTTTTCATTTGGTGGAGCATAAGTTTAGGAGAGATAAACAGTGCGAGCAACACTCAACATAGACCAAAAGTCCACATGCTAATAGTTATAAGTTTTTACAAAAATATGGCAGGGGTATACTGCTTGTATTACCAGTGTATATAACGGACATCATACCACAAGCTACAGAGCTAGTCCGTTTAGATTTGCGACGCCGTTAGCCATCAAGTGCCGTGCCTGAGTGGTCTCCCAATTCTCCTGCAGGCACTACTGGGAAACAAAAGTCCCGGATCCCACATGAGGCGATAGCGCAAACTCAACTTGACTAGTGCCAGTCGACACTGAGCTGCACCGTGGGGAAGTTCACCTGATCTCCTCGTAGCTGGAGGAAGGTATGGCGTGTGCAGGAGGATCCCACCGGTCTGGTCCTGTTTTTGTCCCAGGAGCGACTGCCGACTGCTCCTTAATGTCTCCTGTGCCTGAGGTCCCTCTGAGCGGGGCCCTTGTAATGCAGCCGCATAAACTTGAAGTGTAGGAGGCTTGAAAGGCAGACGCTTCTCCTAACTCCAAACATGAATCCGGTTGCGTCGCCGCTCTTACAGCTCCAGGCTCCACGTCGCCCACTAGAATGTTGGAGGTAAGGTGTAAGCACCGGGGCCCCAAGGCGCCCACATCCCCTCTCTCGATCCTGCAGGTTTCGGGTTGGGTGGATTTGCAGGGCAAGTTGTCTCTATATTCAAATGCCGTAGTGAGCTCTTCTTCCAAGGCCGCATGATGGCCTTCTAGCAGACCTCGTAATTCCTCCAAAAAGCGTAGTGGGATCTCCATTTTGTGAATATTGTGAAACAGAATAAGCAAAAATAAGGCAAGCGATACTGTTCCGAAAATATATTGTGCCTTGCTAGTAGGAAGGTTTGCAGTGTCTTGCGGTGAATCACTGCCTCTTAACGACCGAGGTATATCAATACCCTGCCGGGGGGTTAGTTAGGTAGTAGGTTGCAACCTTTAAATCACTCTGGTACTTTGGGTATTGTCACAAATCTACAAATATTAGTATGATGTGAAAGAGCTTGCTTTGTTCCATAATCTCAGCTCAAGAGGTGTATGCGATGGAGCAATAAGAAAAGGATTTCCCAGAGTTTTGCGTGGAAAATCATAGGAGCTGATGATTATGCGACCTGTCATGGCCGCCGCCCGGAAGTTCCCCAAACTGTTTACTTTTAACTCATAATATGATTGATATACATACAGAGAGAAGCACACTCACAGGAACAAACAATCGGCTCAATACCATTGTTAACCTGTTCTCTGGCGATTTAATTCTTCAGAGGAGAATTGCCTGGTATTTTGGGGTTGGACTGACCTTACTTGGCGGGATCAGACTGATATGATTCAGGAAAGTTTTCTTCTGTGAAAGCACACTGGTCTAAAAGAGGCTGCTCCTGGGTTGTAAATTGCCATAGAAATAGCTGATGAGCTGTTGTCCGTTCCTGGTAGAGCGCTTCTCTCTTTGTATGCAAATTAATATGACCCTGGGGAAGTCTCCCTATGGGTGATGGGGCAAACCAGACGTGGACTCCTTGCCCAGTGTGCTTAGAGGGTTGTGGCTGCACCTCACTGACGAGGCCCATAGGAGGCCGAAACAATCGTCTGGGGTTGTCATGTTCCTTGTTCAGAGGAGAATTGCCTGGTGTTCCGGGGCTGGACTGACCTTACTTGGCGGGATCAGACTGATATACTACAGGAAAGTTTTCCTCTGTGAAAAGCACACTGGTCTAAAAGAGGCTGCTTCCGGGTGGTAAATCGTCATAGAACTAGCTAATGAGCTGTTGTTCGTTCCTGGTAGAGCGCTTCTCTCTTCGTATGCATCATAATAATATTGAAACCCAACAAGCCCAAAAAGCTTACTTCTAGAGCAATTAACGCTTGAGCAGAAGCGTTAATTGGTGCCCCACTTGTAATCTGGGCCATAGCATTTATTTTCACTTCCATTTTAATATAAAGTATGTCCTCCACTTTTAACCACTGAAAAGTATAAAAGTGAAAAAAATTGTAAACATTAATAAAAAAAAAGTCTCTCTATTGCCAATATCAATCAAATGCTCTTGAATGTGTAGTCAGGAGGTGAGATTTATATAATTATTGTTACAGTGCATACACCATATTAAGGGTTAGATTACAAGTGAGGTGCAAGCGGTATTGTCTTTTCTCAAGACTCTTTAATTGCGCTGATATTGCAAGTTGAGTGAAATCGCTATTGCGCTAGCACAATCGCCATTTACGCTTCAATCCTTACCGCGATCTCAGAGCTATGGTTAACTATTTTCCGAAACAAAAACTGTGCACAAAACACTTCAAAAATACATTACAGACTTCAGTTACACTCAGATTAACACCATCTAATAAAAATTACTTTAAAAAAATATTACACAAAAAAGATTTAAGGGCTCAAAGATATGAGATCACGGGTGTTAGAAAAAAAAAGGCAGCAAATGGCTTTAACATTTAGACACATATATATACATTGCTAAATATGTATTTGTATGTATATAGATATCTCTAAATATGAGTACATATATATTAATGTATATATATGTTTATATATGTAATGACAGTCATATATACACATATAAACAACACAAATATATATGTACACACATATAGACACACACATATATATATATATATATATATATATATATATATATATATATATATATATGTGTGTGTGTGCATTAGAGCCCTTTTCCATTGAGTAGATGAAAACAAGATAAAACATATTTATGCAATATTCATTTTTAATAAAGATTTTAAAGTGAATGTAAAGTTTCATCAAGTAGTGCCCGGTTTTTAAAAATACTATTAAAAACAGGGATACTTTCATATATGAAACTTTACATTGCACCATATTTGTAGAAATACCTACCTCTTCGGTCAGTTCCCTTTGTCGCAAGCCTCTTCTTACGTCAGCAATGACGATTCCGGCATCCTCCAATCACGGCTTTCCCCCCGGGGAAGCATTGCTTAAAGCAACGCCGTGATTGGAGGAAGGCCGGAATCATCATTTCTGACGTAGGAAAGAGGCTTGCAATGGGCTGGCGAAGCTTTCAAGATGAAGAGGTAAGTATTTCTACATAGATGGTGCAATGTAAAGTTTCATCAATAAAAGTGGCCCTGTTTTTAATAGTATTTTTAAAAACCGGGCACTACTTGATGAAACTTTAAATTCACTTTAACTATGTATTTACTGTAAATATTTCATATTAGTTAATGTGAATATGCTGTTGTTTGTGCAATGGGTTTTTTTTCAACTTTTTTTTCTCCTTTGACTTCTTTGTGGGAATACATGCACTGAAAATGTAAGTTAGGATTTTTGCGCTATTCAGGTTACTGCTTGCGCAAAATATTTTTTTTGGAACTTGCAATATGAACGCAACCCAACTAGCGCAAACACTAGCAAAGTTTTCACGATGAGAAACAAAAGAATACAGCGCAATCTACTCCTAAAGGGGCAGTGTGCTCTTTCAATTGGTATCCCTTAATGAGTTTCTAATAACTTGCAATAACAGCTGAATATTATAAATTGGAGTACAGAAACCAATGGCACTACTTATACAATGTTTAAGACTCTTCACCTCTTTGTAACCCCAATTAATTTAGATTTTATTAGTTGGGTGTCAGTGCTGTGTATTGACACTTAAAGGGACAGTCAACACCAGAATTTTTATTATTCAAAAAGATAGATTATCCCTTTATTACCCATTCCCCAGTTTTGCATAACCAACTACAATCCATAATAAATGCCTCTGCCAGACTCATCTTCCTTACACGTCGCTCTTCATCTGCTGCACCTCTCTGCCAATCTCTTCACTGGCTTCCTCTTGCCTCTAGGATCAAACACAAAATTCTCACTCTGACATACAAAGCCCTCAACTGCACTGCTCCCCCCTATATCTCAGACCTTGTCTCCAGATACTCTCCCTCCCGTTCCCTTCACTCACGACCTCCTACTCTCCTCCTCTCTTGTCACCTCATCACACTCCAGTTTACAGGTCTTCTCCAGACTGGCTCCCATCTTGTGGAACTCTCTGCCTCGCTCCACAAGACTCTCTTCTAGTTTTGAAAGCTTCAAGTGCTCCCTAAAGACTCTACTGTTCAGGGATGCATACAACCTATGCTAACCTTTCTTTATACCAGTTCCTCTCCTCCATTGCTATCCCCTGAACCCCCTTAGCTTGTAAGCCTAAGAGTCCAGCTGTTTGTTGATCACCTTCTCAAGAGCTGACTACAACAGTGCAACTATTGGCAGGGCCCTCTACTCATTTGATCCCTATAATTGTTTTGTTGTACTCCGCCTTTGTTAATAGCACTGCAGAATCTGTTGGCGCTCTACAAATAACCGATAATAATAACACAGTTATATTAATATTCTTTTTACCTCTGTGATTACCTTGTATCTAAGCCTCTGCAGACTGCCCCCTTATTTCAATTATTTTGACAGACTTGCATTTTAGCCAATCAGTGCTTGCTCCTAGGTAACTCCACAGGTGCCAGCACAATGTTATCTATATGGCATACATGAACTAATGCCCTCTAGTGGTGAAAAAAATTTCAAAATGCATTCAGATAGGAGACGGCCTTTTAAGGGCTAAGAAATTAGCATATGAGCCTATCTTGGTTTATCTTTCAACTAAGAATACCAAGAGAACAAAGCAAAACTGATGATAAAAGTAAATTGGAAAGTTGTTTAAAATTAAATGCCCTATCTGAATCATGAAAGTTTATTTTTGACTAGACTGTCCCTTTAAACATTAGGTTATAGTGGGTTATAGACCCATTTAAAAGAAAACACCAAATAGCACTCCAGAGTCCACTGAATAATATTTGTCAAATTGTGAGTATTTTATTTTACTTGTGTGTACTAATATATAGTGACAATGAGTGGGACCTGAGAAGATTTACAACTGGTGTGACTGATATTCTTTGTAAATGTTTATATTATAACCAAAGATAGATTGTCTTCAATAGAAATATAAATGTTACACTGATTAGATGATGTCTTTCTTTATTGTACAGTACATCGTGTGCAAATTTGTGTGCTTAAACGAGTAGCTGTTGATTGCAGCAGCTAAATCACACTAGTGTAGATCTAATATTGTAAAGCTTGCAGCATATTATTCTCTCATAAATTACCAACTCTATAGTTGCAAAGAAAACATGTAGTATACTTAAGTATCTTAACACCAACAATATGACTACAATAAGACAGGGAGAGTGCACTGTATGACTGCAATAAGAGAGGGAGAGTGCACTGTATGACTACAATAAGACAGGGAGAGTGCACTGTATGACTGCAATAGCAGAGGGAGAGTGCACTTTATAACTGCAATAAGAGAGGGAGAGTGCACTGTATAACTGCAATAAGAGAGGGAGAGTGCACTGTATGACTGCAATAAGACAGGGAGAGTGCACTGTATGACTGCAATAAGACAAGGAGAGTGCACTGTATGACTGCAATAAGAGAGGGAGAGTGCACTGTATGACTGCAATAAGAGAGGGAGTGTGCACTGTATAACTGCAATAAGAGAGGGAGAGTGCACTGTATAACTGCAATAAGAGAGGAAGAGTGTACTGTATGACTGCAATAAGAGAGGGAGAGTGTACTGTATAACTGCAATAAGAGAGGGAGAGTGCACTGTATGACTGCAATAAGAGAGGGAGAGTGCACTGTATGACTGCAATAAGAGAGGGAGAGTGCACTGTATAACCAATACGAGAGGGAGAGTGCACTGTATGACTGCAATAAGAGAGGGAGAGTGCACTGTATCACTGCAATAAGAGAGGGAGAGTGCACTGTATGGCTGCAATAAGAGAGGGAGAGTGCACTGTATAGCTGCAATTCGAGAGGGAGAGTGCACTGTATGACTGCAATAAGAGAGGGAGAGTGCACTGTATCACTGCAATAAGAGAGGGAGAGTGCACTGTATAACTGCAATACGAGAGGGAGAGTGCACTGTATGACTGCAATAAGAGAGTGAGAGTGCACTGTATGACTGTAATAAGACAGGGAGAGTGCACTGTATGACAGCAATAAGAGAGGGAGAGTGCACTGTATGACTGCAATAAGAGAGGGAGAGTGCACTGTATGACTGCAATAAGAGAGGGAGAGTGCACTGTATGACTGCAATAAGAGAGGGAGAGTGCACTCTATGACTGCAATAAGAGAGGGAGAGTGCACTGTACAACTGCAATAAGACAGGGAGAGTTCACTGTATGACTGCAATAGGAGAGGGAGAGTGCACTGTATGACTGCAATAAGAGAGGGAGAGTGCACTGTATGACTGCAATAAGAGAGGGAGAGTACACTGTATGACTGCAATAAGACAGGGAGAGTGCACTGTATGACTGCAATAAGAGAGGGAGAGTGCACTGTATGACTGCAATAAGAGAGGGAGAGTGCACTGTATAACTGCAATAAGACAGGGAGAGTGCACTGTATGACTGCAATAAGAGAGGGAGAGTAAACTGTATGACTGCAATAAGAGAGGGAGAGTACACTGTATAACTGCAATAAGAAAGGGAGAGTGCACTGTATGACTGCAAAAAAAGAGGGAGAGTGCACTGTATGACTGCAATAAGAGAGGAAGAGTACACTGTATGACTGCAATAAGAGAGAGTGCACTGTATGACTGCAATAAGAGAGGGAGAGTGCACTGTATGACTGCAATAATAGAGGGAGAGTGCATTGTATAACTGCAATAAGAGAGGGAGAGTGCACTGTATAACTGCAATAAAAGAGGGAGAGTGCACAGTATAACTGCAATAAGAGAGGGAGACTGCACTGTATAACTGCAATAAGAGAGGGAGAGTGCACTGTATAACTGCAATAAGAGAGGTTAGAGTGCACTGTATGGCTGCAATAAGAGAGGGAGAGTGCACTGTACAACTGCAATAAGAGAGGGAGAGTGCACTGTATGACTGCAATAAGAGAGGAAGAGTGCACTGTATAACTGCAATAAGAGAGGGAGAGTGCACTGTATGACTGCAATAAGAGAGGGAGAGTGCACTGTATGACTGCAATAAGAGAGGGAGAGTGCACTGTATGACTGCAATAAGAGAGGGAGAGTGAACTGTATAACTGCAATAAGAGAGGGAGAGTGCACTGTATGACTGCAATAAGAGAGGTTAGAGTGCACTGTATAACTGCAATAAGAGAGGGAGAGTGCACTGTATAACTGCAATAAGAGAGGTTAGAGTGCACTGTATGGCTGCAATAAGAGAGGGAGAGTGCACTGTACAACTGCAATAAGAGAGGGAGAGTGCACTGTATGACTGCAATAAGAGAGGGAGAGTGCACTGTATGACTGCAATAAGAGAGGGAGAGTGCACTGTATGACTGCAATAAGAGAGGGAGATTGCACTGTATGACTGCAATAAGAGAGGGAGAGTGAACTGTATAACTGCAATAAGAGAGGGAGAGTGCACTGTATAACTGCAATAAGAGAGGGAGAGTGCACTGTATGACTGCAATAAGAGAGGGAGAGTACACTGTATAACTGCAATAAGAGAGGGAGAGTGCACTGTATAACTGCAATATGAGAGGGAGAGTGCACTGTATGACTGCAATAAGAGAGGGAGAGTGCACTGTATCACTGCAATAAGAGAGGGAGAGTGCACTGTATAACTGCAATACGAGAGGGAGAGTGCACTGTATGACTGCAATAAGAGAGTGAGAGTGCACTGTATGACTGTAATAAGACAGGGAGAGTGCACAGTATGACAGCAATAAGAGAGGGAGAGTGCACTGTATGACTGCAATAAGAGAGGGAGAGTGCACTGTATGACTGCAATAAGAGAGGGAGAGTGCACTGTATGACTGCAATAAGAGAGGGAGAGTGCACTGTATGACTGCAATAAGAGAGGGAGAGTGCACTGTACAACTGCAATAAGACAGGGAGAGTTCACTGTATGACTGCAATAGGAGAGGGAGAGTGCACTGTATGACTGCAATAAGATAGGGAGAGTGCACTGTATGACTGCAATAAGATAGGGAGAGTGCACTGTATGACTGCAAAAAAAGAGGGAGAGTGCACTGTATGACTGCAATAAGAGAGGAAGAGTACACTGTATGACTGCAATAAGAGAGAGTGCACTGTATGACTGCAATAAGAGAGGGAGAGTGCACTGTATGACTGCAATAATAGAGGGAGAGTGCATTGTATAACTGCAATAAGAGAGGGAGAGTGCACTGTATAACTGCAATAAAAGAGGGAGAGTGCACAGTATAACTGCAATAAGAGAGGGAGACTGCACTGTATAACTGCAATAAGAGAGGGAGAGTGCACTGTATAACTGCAATAAGAGAGGTTAGAGTGCACTGTATGGCTGCAATAAGAGAGGGAGAGTGCACTGTACAACTGCAATAAGAGAGGGAGAGTGCACTGTATGACTGCAATAAGAGAGGAAGAGTGCACTGTATAACTGCAATAAGAGAGGGAGAGTGCACTGTATGACTGCAATAAGAGAGGGAGAGTGCACTGTATGACTGCAATAAGAGAGGGAGAGTGCACTGTATGACTGCAATAAGAGAGGGAGAGTGAACTGTATAACTGCAATAAGAGAGGGAGAGTGCACTGTATGACTGCAATAAGAGAGGTTAGAGTGCACTGTATAACTGCAATAAGAGAGGGAGAGTACACTGTATAACTGCAATAAGAGAGGTTAGAGTGCACTGTATGGCTGCAATAAGAGAGGGAGAGTGCACTGTACAACTGCAATAAGAGAGGGAGAGTGCACTGTATGACTGCAATAAGAGAGGGAGAGTGCACTGTATGACTGCAATAAGAGAGGGAGAGTGCACTGTATGACTGCAATAAGAGAGGGAGAGTGCACTGTATGACTGCAATAAGAGAGGGAGAGTGAACTGTATAACTGCAATAAGAGAGGGAGAGTGCACTGTATAACTGCAATAAGAGAGGGAGAGTGCACTGTATGACTGCAATAAGAGAGGGAGAGTACACTGTATAACTGCAATAAGAGAGGGAGAGTGCACTGTATAACTGCAATATGAGAGGGAGAGTGCACTGTATGACTGCAATAAGAGAGGGAGAGTGCACTGTATCACTGCAATAAGAGAGGGAGAGTGCACTGTATAACTGCAATACGAGAGGGAGAGTGCACTGTATGACTGCAATAAGAGAGTGAGAGTGCACTGTATGACTGTAATAAGACAGGGAGAGTGCACAGTATGACAGCAATAAGAGAGGGAGAGTGCACTGTATGACTGCAATAAAAGAGGGAGAGTGCACTGTATGACTGCAATAAGAGAGGGAGAGTGCACTGTATGACTGCAATAAGAGAGGGAGAGTGCACTGTATGACTGCAATAAGAGAGGGAGAGTGCACTGTACAACTGCAATAAGACAGGGAGAGTTCACTGTATGACTGCAATAGGAGAGGGAGAGTGCACTGTATGACTGCAATAAGATAGGGAGAGTGCACTGTATGACTGCAATAAGATAGGGAGAGTGCACTGTATGACTGCAATAAGAGAGGGAGAGTACACTGTATGACTGCAATAAGAGAGGGAGAGTACACTGTATAACTGCAATAAGAAAGGGAGAGTGCACTGTATGACTGCAAAAAAGAGGGAGAGTGCACTGTATGACTGCAATAAGAGAGGGAGAGTACATTGTATGACTGCAATAAAAGAGGGAGAGTGCACTGTATGACTGCAATAAGAGAGGAAGAGTACACTGTATGACTGCAATAAGAGAGAGTGCACTGTATGACTGCAATAAGAGAGGGAGAGTGCACTGTATGACTGCAATAATAGAGGGAGAGTGCATTGTATAACTGCAATAAGAGAGGGAGAGTGCACTGTATAACTGCAATAAAAGAGGGAGAGTGCACTGTATAACTGCAATAAGAGAGAGAGACTGCACTGTATAACTGCAATAAGAGAGGGAGAGTGCACTGTATAACTGCAATAAGAGAGGTTAGAGTGCACTGTATGGCTGCAATAAGAGAGGGAGAGTGCACTGTACAACTGCAATAAGAGAGGGAGAGTGCACTGTATGACTGCAATAAGAGAGGGAGAGTGCACTGTATAACTGCAATAAGAGAGGGAGAGTGCACTGTATGACTGCAATAAGAGAGGGAGAGTGCACTGTATGACTGCAATAAGAGAGGGAGAGTGCACTGTATGACTGCAATAAGAGAGGGAGAGTGAACTGTATAACTGCAATAAGAGAGGGAGAGTGCACTGTATAACTGCAATAAGAGAGGGAGAGTGCACTGTATGACTGCAATAAGAGAGGGAGAGTACACTGTATGACTGCAATAAGAGAGGGAGAGTGCACTGTATGACTGCAATAAGAGAGGGAGAGTGCACTGTATGACTGCAATAAGAGAGGGAGAGTGAACTGTATAACTGCAATAAGAGAGGGAGAGTGCACTGTATAACTGCAATAAGAGAGGGAGAGTGCACTGTATGACTGCAATAAGAGAGGGAGAGTACACTGTATGACTGCAATAAGAGAGGGAGAGTACATTGTATAACTGCAATAAGAGAGGGAGAGTACACTGTATAAATGCAATAAGAGAGGGAGAGTGCACTGTATGACTGCAATAAGAGAGGGAGAGTGCACTGTATAACTGCAATAATAAAAGGAGAGTGCACTCTATAACAGCAATACGAGAGGGAGAGTGCACTGTATGACTGCAGTAAGAGAGGGAGAGTGCACTGTATGACTGCAGTAAGAGAGGGAGAGTGCACTGTATGACTGCAATAAGAGAGGGAGAGTGCACTGTATAACTGCAATAAGAGAGGGAGAGTGCACTGTATGACTGCAATAAGAGAGGGAGAGTGCACTGTATGACTGCAATAAAAAAGGGAGAGTGCACTGTATAACTGCAATAAGAGAGGGAGAGTGCACTGTATAACTGCAGTAAGAGAGGGAGAGTGCACTGTATGACTGCAATAAGAGAGGAAGAGTGCACGGTATGACTGCAATAAGAGAGGGAGAGTGCACTGTATGACTGCAATAATAGAGGGAGAGTGCATTGTATAACTGCAATAAAAGAGGGAGAGTGCACTATATGACTGCAATAAGAGAGGGAGAGTGCACTGTATAACTGCAATAAGAGAGGGAGAGTGCACTGTATGACTGCAATAAGAGAGGGAGAGTGAACTGTATGACTGCAATAAGAGAGAGAGAGTGCACTGTATAACTGCAATAAGAGAGGGAGAATGCACTGTATGACTGCAATAAGAGAGAGAGTGCACTGTATAACTGCAATAAGAGAGGGAGAGTGCACTGTATGACTGCAATAAGAGAGGGAGAGTGCACTGTATTACTGCAATAAGAGAGGGAGAGTGCACTGTATGATTGCAATAAGAGAGGGAGTGTGCACTGTATGACTGCAATAAGAGAGGGAGAGTGCACTGTATAACTGCAATAAGAGAGGGAGAGTGCACTGTATGACTGCAATAAGAGAGGGAGAGTGCACTGTATGACTGCAATAAGAGAGGGAGAGTGCATTGTATGACTGCAATAAGAGAGGGAGAGTGCACTGTATAACTGCAATAAGAGAGGGAGAGTGCACTGTATGATTGCAATAAGAGAGGGAGTGTGCACTGTATGACTGCAATAAGAGAGGGAGAGTGCACTGTATAACTGCAATAAGAGAGGGAGAGTGCACTGTATAACTGCAAAAAGAGAGGGAGAGTGCACTGTATGACTGCAATAAGAGAGGGAGAGTGCACTGTATGACTGCAATAAGAGAGGAAGAGTGCACTGTATGACTGCAATAATAGAGGGAGAGTGCATTGTATAACTGCAATATGAGAGGGAGAGTGCACTGTATGACTGCAATAAGAGAGGGAGAGTGCACTGTATGACTGCAATAATAGAGGGAGAGTGCATTGTATAACTGCAATATGAGAGGGAGAGTGCACTGTTTAACTGCAATAAGAGAGGGAGAGTGCACTGTATAACTGCAATAAGAGAGGGAGAGTGCACTGTATGACTGCAATAAGAGAGGGAGAGTGAACTGTATGACTGCAATAAGAGAGAGAGAGTGCACTGTATAACTGCAATAAGAGAGGGAGAATGCACTGTATGACTGCAATAAGAGAGAGAGAGTGCACTGTATAACTGCAATAAGAGAGGGAGAGTGCACTGTATGACTGCAATAAGAGAGGGAGAGTGCACTGTATAACTGCAATAAGAGAGAGTGCACTGTATAACTGCAATAAGAGAGGGAGAGTGCACTGTATGCCTGTAATAAGAGAGGTAGAGTGCACTGTATGACTGCAATAAGAGAGAGTGCACTGTATGACTGCAATAAGAGAGAGTGCAGTGTATGACTGCAATAAGAGAGGGAGAGTGCACTGTATAACTGCAATAAGAGAGGGAGAGTGCACTGTATGACTGCAATAAGAGAGGGGGAGTGCACTGTATGACTGCAATAAGAGAGGGAGTGTGCACTGTATGACTGCAATAAGAGAGGGAGAGTGCACTGTATAACTGCAATAAGAGAGGGAGAGTGCACTGTATGACTGCAATAAGAGAGGGAGAGTACACTGTATGACTGCAATAAAAGAGGGAGAGTGCACTCTATGACTGCAATTAAAGAGGGAGAGTGCACTGTATAACTGCAATAAGAGAGGGAGAGTGCACTGTATGACTGCAATAAAAGAGGGAGAGTGCACTGTATAACTGCAATAAGAGAGGGAGAGTGCACTGTATGACTGCAATAAGAGAGGGAGAGTGCACTGTATGACTGCAATAAGAGAGGAAGAGTACACTGTATAACTGCAATAAGAGAGGGAGAATGCACTGTACAACTGCAATAAGAGAGAGAGAGCACTGTATGACTGCAATAAGAGATGGAGAGTGCACTGTATAACTGCAATAAGAGAGGGAGAGTACACTGTATAACTGCAATAAGAGACGGAGAATGCACTGTATGACTGTAATAAGAGAGGGAGAGTGCACTGTATGACTGCAATAAGAGAGGGAGAGTGCACTGTATGACTGCAATAAGAGAGGGAGGCCTAGATTTAGAGTTCGGCGGTAGCCGTCAAAACCAGCGTTAGAGGCTCCTAACGCTGGTTTTGGCCGCCCGCTGGTATTTGGAGTCAGTGATTAAAGGGTCTAACGCTCACTTTACAGCCGCGACTTTTCCATACCGCAGATCCCCCTACGCCATTTGCGTATCCTATCTTTTCAATGGGATCTTTCTAACGCTGGTATTTAGAGTCGTTTCTGCAGTGAGCGTTAGAGCTCTAACGACAAGATTCCAGCCGCCTGAAAATAGCAGGAGTTAAGAGCTTTCTGGCTAACGCCGGTTTATAAAGCTCTTAACTACTGTACCCTAAAGTACACTAACACCCATAAACTACCTATGTACCTCTAAACCGAGCTCCCCCCACATCGCCGCCACTCGATGAAAAATTTTAACCCCTAATCTTCCGACCGCCACCTACGTTATACTTGTGTACCCCTAATCTGCTGCCCCTAACACCGCCGACCCCTATATTATATTTATTAACCCCTAACTTGCCCCCCACAACGTCGCCGCCAGCTACTTAAAATAATTAACCCCTAATCTTCCGACCGCAAAGCGCCGCCACCTACGTTATCCCTATGTACCCCTAATCTGCTACCCCTAACACCGCCGACCCCTATATTATATTTATTATCCCCTAATCTGCCCCCCTCAACGTCGCCGACACCTGCCTACACTTATTAACCCCTAATCTGCCGAGCGGACCGCACCGCTACTATAATAAAGTTATTAACCCCTAACCCGCCTCACTAACCCTATCATAAATAGTATTAACCCCTAATCTGCCCTCCCTAACATCGCCGACACCTACCTTCAATTATTAACCCCTAATCTTCCGATCGGAGCTCACCGCTATTCTAATAAATGTATTAACCCCTAAAGCTAAGTCTAACCCTAACACTAACACCCCCCTAACTTAAATATAATTTTAATCTAACGAAATAAATTAACTCTTATTAAATAAATTAATCCTATTTAAAGCTAAATACTTACCTGTAAAATAAATCCTAATATAGCTACAATATAAATTATAATTATATTATAGCTATTTTAGGATTAATATTTATTTTACAGGCAACTTGGTATTTATTTTAACTAGGTACAATAGCTATTAAATAGTTAAGAACTATTTAATAGTTACCTAGTTAAAATAATAACAAATTTACCTGTAAAATAAATCCTAACCTAAGATATAATTAAACCTAACACTACCCTATCAATAAAATAATTAAATAAACTACCTACAATTACCTACATTTAACCTAACACTACACTATCAATAAATTAAATAAACACAATTGCTACAAATAAATACAATTAAATAAACTAGCTAAAGTACAAAAAATAAAAAAGAACTAAGTTACAGAAAATAAAAAAATATTTACAAACATAAGAAAAATATTACAACAATTTTAAACTAATTACACCTACTCTAAGCCCCCTAATAAAATAACAAAGCCCCCCAAAATAATAAATTCCCTACCCTATTCTAAATTAAAAAAGTTACAAGCTCTTTTACCTTACCAGCCCTGAACAGGGCCCTTTGCGGGGCATGCCCCAAGAAGTTCAGCTCTTTTGCCTGTAAAAGAAAACATACAATACCCCCCCCCCCCAACATTACAACCCACCACCCACATACCCCTAATCTAACCCAAACCACCCTTAAATAAACCTAACACTAAGCCCCTGAAGATCTTCCTACCTTGTCTTCACCATACCAGGTTCACCGATCCGTCCTGGCTCCGATATCTTCATCCAACCCAAGCGGGGGCTAGACATCCACTGAAGAAGTCCAGAAGAGGGTCCAAAGTCTTCCTCCTATCCGGCAAGAAGAGGACATCCGGACCGGCAAACATCTTCTCCAAGCGGCATCTTCTATCTTCTTCCATCCGGTGCGGAGCGGGTCCATCTTGAAGCAGGCGACGCGGATCCATCCTCTTCTTCCGATGTCTCCCGACGAATGACGGTTCCTTTAAGGGACGTCATCCAAGATGGCGTCCCTCGAATTCCGATTGGCTGATAGGATTCTATCAGCCAATCGGAATTAAGGTAGGAATTTTCTGATTGGCTGATGGAATCAGCCAATCAGAATCTAGTTCAATCCGATTGGCCGATCCAATCAGCCAATCAGATTGAGCTCGCATTCTATTGGCTGATCGGAACAGCCAATAGAATGCGAGCTCAATCTGATTGGCTGATTGGATCAGCCAATCGGATTGAACTTGATTCTGATTGGCTGATTCCATCAGCCAATCAGAAAATTCCTACCTTAATTCCGATTGGCTGATAGAATCCTATCAGCCAATCGGAATTCGAGGGACGCCATCTTGGATGACGTCCCTTAAAGGAACCGTCATTCGTCGGGAGACATCGGAAGAAGAGGATGGATCCGCGTCGCCTGCTTCAAGATGGACCCGCTCCGCACCGGATGGAAGAAGATAGAAGATGCCGCTTGGAGAAGATGTTTGCCGGTCCGGATGTCCTCTTCTTGCCGGATAGGAGGAAGACTTTGGACCCTCTTCTGGACTTCTTCAGTGGATGTCTAGCCCCCGCTTGGGTTGGATGAAGATATCGGAGCCAGGACGGATCGGTGAACCTGGTATGGTGAAGACAAGGTAGGAAGATCTTCAGGGGCTTAGTGTTAGGTTTATTTAAGGGTGGTTTGGGTTAGATTAGGGGTATGTGGGTGGTGGGTTGTAATGTTGGGGGGGGGGGGGGGTATTGTATGTTTTCTTTTACAGGCAAAAGAGCTGAACTTCTTGGAGCATGCCCCGCAAAGGGCCCTGTTCAGGGCTGGTAAGGTAAAAGAGCTTGTAACTTTTTTAATTTAGAATAGGGTAGGGAATTATTTATTTTGGGGGGCTTTGTTATTTTATTAGGGGGCTTAGAGTAGGTGTAATTAGTTTAAAATTGTTGTAATATTTTTCTTATGTTTGTAAATATTTTTTTATTTTCTGTAACTTAGTTCTTTTTTATTTTTTGTACTTTAGCTAGTTTATTTAATTGTATTTATTTGTAGCAATTGTGTTTAATTTATTTATTGATAGTGTAGTGTTAGGTTAATTGTAGGTAATTGTAGGTAGTTTATTTAATTATTTTATTGATAGGGTAGTGTTAGGTTTAATTATATCTTAGGTTAGGATTTATTTTACAGGTAATTTTGTATTTATTTTAACTAGGTAACTATTAAATAGGTATTAACTATTTAATAGCTATTGTACCTGGTTAAAATAAATACCAAGTTGCCTGTAAAATAAATATTAATCCTAAAATAGCTAAAATATAATTATAATTTATATTGTAGCTATATTAGGGTTTATTTTACAGGTAAGTATTTAGCTTTAAATAGGATTAATTTATTTAATAAGAGTTAATTTATTTCGTTATATGTAAATTATATTTAAGTTAGGGGGGTGTTAGTGTTAGGGTTAGACTTAGCTTTAGGGGTTAATACATTTATTAGAATAGCGGTGAGCTCCGATCGGAAGATTAGGGGTTAATAATTGAAGGTAGGTGTCGGCGATGTTAGGGAGGGCAGATTAGGGGTTAATACTATTTATGATAGGGTTAGTGAGACGGATTAGGGGTTAATAACTTTATTATAGTAGCGCTCAGGTCCGCTCGGCAGATTAGGGGTTAATAAGTGTAGGCAGGTGTCGGCGACATTGTGGGGGGCAGATTAGGGGTTAATAAATATAACATAGGGGTCGGCGATGTTAGGGCAGCAGATTAGGGGTACATAGGGATAACGTAGGTTGCGGCGGTTTACGGAGCGGAAGATTAGGGGTTAAAACTGTAATGCAGGGGTCAGCGATAGCGGGGGCGGCAGATTAGGGGTTAATAAGTGTAAGGTTAGGGGTGTTTAGACTCGGGGTACATGTTAGGGTGTTAGGTGCAGACGTAGGAAGTGTTTCCCCATAGGAAACAATGGGGCTGCGTTAGGAGCTGAACGCTGCTTTTTTGCAGGTGTTAGGTTTTTTTTCAGCTCAAACAGCCCCATTGTTTCCTATGGGAGAATCGTGCACGAGCACGTTTTTGAGGCCGGCCGCGTCCGTAAGCAACTCTGGTATCGAGAGTTGCATTTGCGGTAAAAATGCCCTACGCTCCTTTTTTGGAGCCTAACGCAGCATTTGTTTTAACTCTCGATACCAGAGTTAAATTTATGGTACGGCCAGAAAAAAGCCCGCGGAGCGTTAACAGCCCTTTTACCGCCGAACTCTAAATCTAGGCCGGAGAGTGCACTGTATGACTGCAATAAGAGAGGAAGAGTGCACTGTATAACTGCAATAAGAGAGGGAGAGTGCACTGTATGACTGCAATAAGAGAGAGTGCACTGTATAACTGCAATAAGAGAGGGAGAATGCACTGTATGACTGCAATAAGAGAGAGTGCTCTGTATAACTGCAATAAGAGAGGGAGAATGCACTGTATGACTGCAATAAGAGAGGGAGAATGTACTGTATGACTGCAATAAGAGAGGGAGAGTGCACTGTATAACTGTAATAAGAGAGGTAGAGTGCACTGTATGACTGCAATAAGAGAGAGTGCACTGTATGACTGCAATAAGAGAGAGTGCACTGTATGACTGCAATAAGAGAGGGAGAGTGCACTGTATAACTGCAATAAGAGAGGGAGAGTGCACTGTATGACTGCAATAAGAGAGGGAGTGTGCACTGTATGACTGCAATAAGAGAGGGAGAGTGCACTGTATAACTGCAATAAGAGAGGGGGAGTGCACTGTATGACTGCAATAAGAGAGGGAGAGTGCACTGTATAACTGCAATAAGAGAGGGGGAGTGCACTGTATGACTGCAATAATAGAGAGTGCACTGTATGATTGCAATAAGAGAGGGAGTGTGCACTGTATGACTGCAATAAGAGAGGGAGAGTGCACTGTATGACTGCAATAATAGAGAGAGAGTACACTGTATAACTGCAATAAGAGAGGGAGAATGCACTGTACAACTGCAATAAGAGAGAGAGAGCACTGTATGACTGCAATAAGAGATGGAGAGTGCACTGTATAACTGCAATAAGAGAGGGAGAGTACACTGTATAACTGTAATAAGAGACGGAGAATGCACTGTATGACTGCAATAATAGAGAGAGAGTGCACTGTATAACTGCAATAAGAGAGGGAGAGTGCACTGTATAACTGCAATAAGAGAGGGAGAATGCACTGTATGACTGCAATAAGAGAGAGAGAGTGCACTGTATAACTGCAATAAGAGAGGGAGAGTGCACTGTATGACTGCAATAAGAGAGAGAGAGTGCACTGTATAACTGCAATAAGAGAGGGAGAGTGCACTGTATGACTGCAATAAGAGAGGGAGAGTGCACTGTATGACTGCAATAAGAGAGAGAAAGTGCACTCTATAACTGCAATAAGAGAGGGAGAGTGCACTGTATGACTGCAATAAGAGAGGGAGAGTGCACTGTATAACTGCAATAAGAGAGAGTGCACTGTATAACTGCAATAGCTGTGATAACTGGGACCCTGCTACTTCTGACAGATTGTGCAGGAGTTTGTGACCTGACAAATTCAGTCACAGGGGACAGAACTCTTTCTACTTCGGTTGTAACAACTGGCAGTGGCTGCTGCATATCATCACCACTACCTGCCGCACCAGAAGGACTATGAGCCTGACTCTCCTAAAGGGACACATTTGGGGTTCTGATGACAGATTAGTGTTAAGACTCATCTTGCTCTGGCTAATAATACAGTTGCTCCTGATCTATCTGAAATGCCAGATCACTACAAATTTGGACTGTTGTTGGTGTAGAGCTGCTTAAAATATAAATTTTAGTGTGGATGGTTAACAATAAACTAGTAATACTAGTATCTCCCTGCTCCACTCTTCCCTGACTCTGTTACTGCCACCTACAGATTCACTTTCTTCACTAGCGTTAAATAAAACTGGGCTGCTGGTGGAGATTGTAGCACTGAGGGCTGTGACTGTATATTTTCTAGTCACAGTGGCACTGGCAACTCTAACCACATGTGTAGCCTACACAGTGGTACTGGTATCACCACTAGTACAAATACTAGGGATATGTTTGTGGGTCACAGCAGTAACCTCACCCAACACTCATACATAGTTTTTAGAGGGAGGGGTAAGCGCTTTTTGGTTGATGGTGTCGTGTGACCATGTGCTCTGCCTCCTAGGTAACGTCCTTGTCCAACACTAGTTGCAGTAACACTACCTGATTGTTTCTGCTATTGCTCCATACTGGGGGTGGTTGCACTGGTAGGTCAAACTAAACACTGTGGTACCAAGGCTTATGCAGAGAGTTGACTTCTAAGCCTAGGCCTATCCCTATGTGTAGATGGGGGGGGGGGACAGACTTACTGGGCTGCATCTTACTGTCTTTGGCCATTTCCATTTGGTAGTTTTTAATATAGAGGAAATGGCTTGCTGCTAGTGTATAAATCTTTATTTTTTGTTGTGTCAAAATGTAGTGTTTGGTGCAGTACTTAGATTAAATATACTAATACAACAAAAACATTGTTTTACTACTAATATTATGGACAATCATGTATATATATATATATATATATATATATATATATGTTTAAAAAATACAAACCCCCCAAGCTAAAGTTATCAAACATAAAAAAGTAATATTACAGAAAAAAATAAACAAAGCTATCCAAAATAAAAAATAAACCTAAACTAATACCCCTATAAAAATAAAAAATCCCCCCCAAAATAGAAACACCCCCTAATATAATGCTAAACTACCAATAGCCCTTAAAAGGGCCTTTTGTAGGGCATTGTCCTAAGTTAAACAGCTCTTTTACCTGTTAAGTTCCCCCTAACAGTAAAACCCACCACCCAACATTTTTATTTTATTTTTTTAGAGGTAAAAGAGCTGTTTAACTTAGGGCAATGCCCTACAAAAAGCCCTTTTAAGGGCTATTGGTAGTTTAGATTAGGGGGTGTTTTTATTTGGGGGGGCTTTTTATTTTCATAGGGATTAGGTTTAATTTATTTTTTATTTTTGATAATTTTGTTAATTTTTTTTCTGTAATGTTAGACTTTTTATCTTTTGTAATTTAATGTTAGTTTTTTTAATTTTATTTTTAATTTATTAGTAATTGGGGTTAATTTAGGGGGTGTTAGGTTAGGGGGCTTAGTAATTAAATTAGTTATTAACATTGTGGGGGGTTGGCAGTATAGGGGTTAATATATTAATTAGGGTTATTGCGATGTGGGGGTTTGGCAGTTTAGGGGTTGATATGTTAATTAGGTTTATTGCGATGTGGGGGGTTGGCCGGTTAATAAGGTTTATTGCGATGTGGGGGGTTGGCGGTTTAAGAGTTAATAGGTTAAATAGGTTTATTGCAATGTGGGGGTTGGCAGTTTAGGGGTTAATATTTTAATTATGTTATTTGCAGTTTAGGGGTTAATAACTATTATTTTGCGATGTGTGGGTTGACGGTTTAGGGTTTGTTAATACTTTGTGTGGGAGGTTAGTTTGTTTTTGTTATACTTCATGCGGGAGGTTACATGTTTTTATTTTTATTTCTTGCGGGCGGTTACGTGTTTTTTAGTTATTTGTGCGGGCAGTTACATGTTTTTTTTTTAAGGCTTTGGGTTTGCCTACCCTGCATCCTTCTGTGGATTCTTTCACCACCCTGCCATTTTCAGAAACCACCTAGATGCAGCCATGTGGATTCTTTTGGCTGCGCATGCGCAGCCAACATTCTTTTGGCTGCCTCGCCCAGCCAACATTCTTTTGGCTGCCTCGCCCAGCCAACATTCTTTTGGCTGCCTCGCGCAGCCAACAATCGTTTGAGGATGCGTGTGTTACAAACACGATTATAGTATAGATTATATGTCAGTATAACTGACCTGCAACACAATTTGTATGAAATAGAAAATTAAAGGTTAAGAGTTCTAGGATGATATTAGGCCTTGGAGGTTATATTCTACGAGCTTCATTCACAGTGTGGCTTAGGCTGCCGCAAGAATCCCCCTCCCCCCCCCAGACAACTGGGTTACCAAGTACTCTGGTACTCCAAGGGACTGGTCTCCACACACAATCATCACTCTCAAGTTACCTACATAGTCCTACGCTCATCTAGTAGATGGAGAATCACAATGGCTACGGCGGATATGGGAGGAAAAAAAAGTGTGTATAATATTACAACAATTGAGACCTCCTAAAGCAATTTAATACCAAATTTAACAGAGGCTAAGTGAGCTTATAACGTTACATAAGAAATATGGATCATCCCAGATGATCCAGAGTCATTCGGAGGAACTTGAACAGAAGTTAGTTTCACTGTTGTCTGGCTATGCTTCCCTCCACCCCAAACAAGCTATTCCACCCTCAGACACTCGACGGCGGTTAGCTGAAAATAGAGAGAATGAGTTGGCAGCACATTGGATCTGGAACAAACAGAATGTGCCCCAAACCTCAGACGCTACAGAGATAACCCGCTCTAGTATAGAAGAGTGGGCTGCACAGAGACTTACCACTGAATGGAAAGAATGCTCAGTGTGTTTTAATGTGGCACAAAGTGAAGAACCCATAGCCACCCAACACGGGACAGCGGTGCACACAGAGGGCCCCCCAGGAGACAATGCAGGGGAAGGGTGAGAAGTAAAGCTACCTGTGTGTGTTACTCTGGGAGGTGCAGCCAGCATTATGGAGTGTAACAAAGGTCTGACATATACTCATTGCGTTGAAAGATTCAGTCCCCAACTCAGAGAGGTGAGAAGCGGAACAAGAGATTCCAACAAGGGTCCTAGTGCACAGACTTTATGGGGTCCACTAACAGGACTATTCCCAAGAGAACAAAATCCACATGGATCCTGGGTGTTGAGACTCTGGTTGATTTATAATTTCAAGGTACTAACTTGCTGCAAGTTCAGGACTGAAGTGAGATAATAGCGACAGAACTTAGTTTCTCCAGAAGGACTTTGTTCTCACTTTTTCCCCTTTTATTTATGTTTAAAGGGACAGTCTAGGCCAAAATAAACTTTCATGATTCAGATAGAGCATGTAATTTTAAACAATTTTCCAATTTACTTTTATCACCAATTTTGCTTTGTTCTCTTGGTATTCTTAGTTGAAAGCTTAACCTAGGAGGTTCATATGCTAATTTCTTAGACCTTGAAGCCCACCTCTTTCAGATTGCATTTTAACAGTTTTTCACCACTAGAGGGTGTTAGTTCACATATTTCATATAGATAACACTGTGCTCGTGCACGAGAAGTTATCTGGGAGCAGGTACTGATTGGCTAGACTGCAAGTCTGTCAAAAGAACTGAAAAAAGGGGCAGTTTGCAGAGGCTTAGATACAAGATAATCACAGAGGTTAAAAGTATATTATAACTGTGTTGGTTATGCAAAATTGGGAAATGGGTAATAAAGGGATTATCTATCTTTTAAAACAATAAAAATTCTGGTGTAGACTGTCCCTTTAAATATTTTTTATTAAAGTTTACACAAGTTATAAAGTACATTTACATCAAGATTTGCATCTCACATTTTCAAACAAAATGAAAATAGAACATATTTCCATGGAAATCAATTATCGAACTTGTACATCTCAAAGATTCAGAAACTAAACAGCAGTTCTCTGCAATTGTGATGTAAAAAAACAATACAAGTTGTGTCACAGGCTCCAATCAAAGTATAGATAGGGAAGAAGGGGAGAACATATCCCCTCAAGCAACATAAGGCATGTGAAGATAGTGATCCCATAAGTTTGTGTGTGGGGGGGGGGAAGAGAACTGGGGTGAAAGTGACAACATATCAAGTTACAACTCATTAAGTACATAATGGTAGCTCTTTAGAGTCATAATCCGCAGTGCCTGTCTAAACCAGCAAAAGGCCCTTAGGGGGCGAACTCTGAACTGAAACTCCCTTACTTATC
This sequence comes from Bombina bombina, assembly GCF_027579735.1. NCBI lineage: Eukaryota > Metazoa > Chordata > Amphibia > Anura > Bombinatoridae > Bombina > Bombina bombina. The sequence continues at coordinate 499,117,814 of NC_069505.1, forward strand.
CAGTAGAACCAGATCTGATTAAATGTGTCTCTGTTGTTTAAAACCCTAGATGCCATCTCGTACATATTGTATGTGTATTGCATCTTGTTAAATATTTCGGTCCATGTAGGGGCACCTGTACTGCAGTATTTTGCAATACATGTCCTTGTGACCGTGCATAAGATGCTGTGAAAAGTGTTTAGGTGTTTGTTATATGTAGTATTGTGGTCATGCAAGAGAGCCTGTTGTATAATAAGATTAATCTCCTCACCTATCAGTTGGCCAGCAAAAGAGGCTAGTCGCCTCCAGATCGCATTGACCACAGCGCAATCCCAGCACGTGTCGGTATGTGCCCACCTCTCCGCACCCTCGATAGCATAGTCTGCTGCCTTGTGTATACATATGTGCGGTTCTCACCGGCGTCAAGTACCATCTGAAAAGTGTTTTCATTACATTTTCCTTCAAGTCTGTACTTAATAGGCCTCTATCGGCGGATTGAAACAGTAGTTCCCAATCTACTTTAGTCATGTTTAAGTCTTTTCCCCAGGCTATCATTACAGAGGACTTAATCTTATGAGGGCCGGACTGAATTGTCAAGTATAGTGTGGATATAGCGTGCTTGGAGCGATGGGGGCTATTACAAAGTAATTCTAAGATAGTAGGGGTTTCCTTCTGGGTGTCTCTGAGAAATGATCTAACCGAGGAGCTAAGTTGGAGATATAAATACCAATGTAGTTGTAAAGGTTCTACTTTCTCTTGCAATTGACAGAAGGAAAGCAGTTTCCCTTTATCTAGTATGTCTGCAACCCTGTAAAGTCCCTTATTCTCCCACTTCTTAAACTGTGGCCTTAGCTCACTAGGTAGTATATACTGGATTGGGATAGATAAAGAGGACCTTGGCATCAAATCATTGCCCATCACCACTTTCAACCATGTATGTAGGGTAAGCTCCAGAGTGTAGAGTGTTGGGGGGATGTAGTGGGTTGTAGCGTTCCCTTGTCCCAAAAGATTGAGTCTGGATCACTCCAGCCTCCCATATCTGTCTCCAACATAGGCCACAGTGCATCTGTTGACCTCTGTAGAAGCATTATGTCTTGTGCTATTCTAGCTGCTTTGTAGTAGTCTATTAGGTTCGGACCTCCAATGCCGCCCAGCGATTTGTGTCTGTTTATTAAGGATTTCGATACTCTAGCCGATTTGTTCCCTCTAATGAAGGAAAGGAGTTCGGTTTGCAATTTCTCTATGTCTGGTCTGTTGATCTTTATGGGGAGTGATCTAAATAGCTATAACATTCTCAGCAAAATAGTCATTTTGACAGCCGCAAGTCTCCCTAGCCAGGAAAAGTTGTAGCCCTTCCACTTCAAATGGTCTCATCTGGGGGGGCGGAGCTAGCAACCATACTGAGCGGTCGCATACAGCAGGAGCTCTCCCTACAAAACATCCCTAAATTACTGATACCCTTTATCCCTCTAAGTTAATTTCCCCTAACATTATCATTTACACCCCTTACACCTTGAACCAATCAATTTTCGACATCAGAGTCTTTTGCCGCCTTTTATTACAACTAACATTGTGGCTGTGTAGTGGAGCACCACTGAGCTACAAAACTTTGCATATCGGACTGAAGCCCTGAACGTCAACACTCGACAACTCATTTCCGTCTACCGCATTGCTGGGGAGCCTGCCCGACACCTCTCACAAACCCCCTGGAGGAATCTAGAGACAGTGGTATCCCGTGTGCAGCCCCTGCTGATGCTCCCAACATATTTTAGTGAAGAGACCTCCCTCAGTACTGCCCGCCGCCTACACAAGCAAGGAACTCTCCTCTTACTCACGCACCCTATACCGGACATCCAGAGGTGCAACGGACAGGCCGTGACTCTCCACCCGATCACTGCCCGAAATCTACGGCAGGTTCACAGACCCATAGAGACAGCGGCAAACTTTTGGCGCGAACGAACACCATCTTCTCAAGCACTTTGCACCCTGAGGGTGAAACGCTCCACTTCTCTACTGAGACACCAGACCACCAAGACACAGTGGGGGTAAGAAAGCCTGAATGACACCACATTATACTACTCAAAGGGACTTAACACATTAGTGGTGCCCTACATAGCGTTGCTCAGGAGTGCAGGGAGGAAGGCCTCTGGGGTATCACGATACATGCAGAACTCTGTCAACTAAAAATACCTGCATAGCCCTGCTTGGTCTTCAATTTCCCTACATATACTCCCTCACACTGTCAGGAGCCTATTGTATCCTTAATACAGCACACACTACATTAAATAGTTTAAAAGCACTGGGATAAAACAGGAGATAAGACTAACAAACAAAACTGAGAGATAGATGATGAGATTTTGGGGATAGTTTCCTATTCAAGCACACCTAAAGTGAGAAGCTTAAACAGGACTCAATTTTTCATCTTTCTGACTACCCTAATAGGGGCAAGATATCTCACCACTCACACGCCTAAATTCCGGACATTGGTGCAGAAAACTTTAGACTAACCCACAAAAGGAGATCTCCCACAGAATCCCTCTTCAACTGAATACCTAAGCTTCCTATTCGCTATCACCTATACATAGATCCCTCTCCTCCCTTATCCGCAGTCCTCACGGCCTGCGGGTCATACCCACCTTCCTTTTCCCGAGCTCGCCCAGAGGTGACACTTTCCCTGGAGAGGGATCACCTCTAAGTAGCCAGTCCTGCAGAGAGATCCTATCCATTCTTCTGTAACACTTCTGCACATCCCAAGATCAGAAGCTGTCACCCAGGAGACATATCTGATATAAGGCCTTACCCAATCTGCCTATTTTTACTTAAATAAGTACAGTAAATAATGAAGGGCTAAACCCCTAATAAGTGAGGTGCCGGTCTGAACCCCCCCCAGGTTTCACTTTTAGTGCAGAAATAATCCTTATTCTTAGATCTCACAAGATAGTGCACTGCTGAACATGGCACACTCTGGAAAGAGGAAACCAAAGCATCAAGAAATTCCCAAGAGGACTTTAACAGACCACTTCAACAGTAAAAATGTGTCTGACCCAGATCTCTCAGAAGAAGACTCTAGAGACTCCAATATCTCTCTGCATAGAAACCTGAAAGGGGATAATCCCACTAAAGATAGAGCCGCTCTTTCACAATCCACCTTCTTGGAGACTATCAAAACCTTATCAGATAAAATGGACACTCACTATTCGTCCTTAAGACAGGATCTCCGCCAATCAGTTAGTGAACTGAAGCGTGATATTTCTTTACTTGGAGAAAGAATGGAAACACTGGAAAAAAAACATGAAGATCTGGCTGTAGACCACTCAAATCTGCTCTCATATTCTCAGAATCTAGATGAACAAATATCTGACTTAGAGACCAAACTAGCGGATCTAGAGGATAGATCCCGCCGAAATAATCTAAGGATCAGAGAGGTATCACAGAAGAAATAACACCAGCTGAACTTAACAACTATCTACTTGGCCTCTTCAGAGACCTCCTAGGTGCTACCACAGATTCAGATCTTCTGATTGACAGAGCCCATAGGGCATTATGCCCACGCAACTCACCCTCTGACGCCACAAGAGACGTCATCTTGAGACTTCATTATTACACAACAAAAGAGAAGATCCTCAAAGCATCCTTTAGCAGCAACCTCTCAACAAACCTTACCACAATCTACAAATCTTCCCTGATTATCCCCGCATACCTTAGCCAAAAGGAGATAATTTCAGCAAGTGACGCAAATCTTAAGACATCATAACATAAAATACAGATGGGGGTTCCCGGTGAAGATTTTCTTCAAGCACGAGGAACAATCATATGTTATCTCATCTCTGGAGCAGGGCCTGAAAGTACTACATAATCTGGGACTTGCGCCTCCTGAGGAACCTAGAAGCAGGCGGAAAAACAACTCCAAGGGACTTAACACCACAGCGCCGGAATGGCGCCCTCCAAACGTGGAAACTCCTCTCCAGGAAGAAGATGACATCAGCTAATAGTCTGGACACCCAAAGTAAAGACTTGCATCTAGATTTACCACTCCTTCACCTAGTTTTCTATATACTCTAAACCCTAACGGAGCACACATACGGGTACTCATCTTACCCTAGATTTGCTCTATCATTTCAAGACTCGGTGATGAGGACTACCCCGGCAGAAGAACTTCAGCCAGGTAAACATAGGGCTTACATACGGGTACATACCTTACTCTCTTTTGGCTCTTTTTTTTCATTTAATTTAATTTCATGTTCCTGACTTTAAGATATTATATTGACCTTTATTGTCTCCTGTTATCGATGGTCATTAGGTTAAATTGTTAGGGGTCACCTCTTTCTCTCCCCTCGCCCCTATTGAGTAGAGGGGAGAGAATCAGGACTCATTATAAGAAGAAATTATAGCCTGTATGGTTATCATGTTGGAAGGTACCTGAATACTTTGGATCATATACCTATGCCTTTAAATGTTAAGCTATATAATTTGTTATTTATCCCTTTACTCCTTTGTATCTAACTCAGATCACATACTGTAAGTATCATCTTAGGACCACTCATGATATATCTGCTGTTATTAATGTTCACTAAGTTAGTTTGTTAAGGGTCAGTTTCCTCTCCCCTCGCCCATTTTGGGTGGCGGAGAGAAAATCACGACTCATTGTAAGAAGACCTTACAACCTATACAGTTGTCATGCTTGAAAGCACCTGATTATTTTAGAACATATGCCTATATCTTTTAAATGTTATGTTATATAATATGCTGTTTATCTCTTTGTTCCCCTTGCCTATCTCAGATCACATACTGTAAAATATCATCTCATGGCCACTTATAGTATATCTTTACATAATATCATATCTAGTGGACTTCTGGAGCATTTGACATTAGGACACACTTTCCTACATACACCACAACTGCTACAAAATACAGTACAAGATAACAGTATTTTCCGCATCACATGTTTCCCTTTTTTTTTCCCCACATCCCTCACCCCTGACATATGTTGAGTCACAACGACCACTCTTGAACTCCCCCACACCTTCAGACCCATAAATATCTTCCTACACCCACATCACCGCCTATAATCTGGGGGGTGCTTTCACACTCAGCACCTCTCTTCCCCCTTAAATCTCCTACCCTCACGCCTCAGCCTGCCCTACTACACATAACTTCTATCCCAGACACATCCCCATAACCCCTCCTCCCGCTAGACCGCTCAGTTATTTACAAAAGTATCTCATTTATTAAAGACTTAACACTCATTCTCCAGCTCCCCCCCCTTCCCTTTTCCCCCACCTCTTTTGTACATTACATCGAAATGTTGGGGACTTGCTCCCCTCACTCCTGTTACATAGTTATTGATTTCCCCCCCCATCCAACCAAAGCGGCTCTGGACCGCTGAGCACCTGAACCTCCCCTAATTTTTTACAGTTTAGTTATAAACAATTCTCGTTACATCTGTTGTATCGTATATCCCACTTCCTGATCCGTCTGCAGACTAGGGATCCGGGAGGCAGCCTCATAGCCCTTCCCCTCCTCACCCCCTACCCCCTTTTTTTAATTCTTCTCTTTCTTTCTCCCTTCTCTCTCTACCTCTCTCCACAAACATGGCTGGTATTCGGTTTCTTACACTGAACACACAGGGTCTTAACTCTCCCACGAAACGCAGTCTCCTTATCACTTATCTACATAAAAACAATATAGATATAGTCTTCATTCAGGAGACACATTGGACCTCTAACTCTGGAATCATACACACCACACTACGATACCCCATAGTGATTGAAGCCACACATTCTTCAAAGTCTAGAGGTGTAGCGATCTATATTGGCAAAAATGTCCTTTACAAACCCATTTATGTTGAGTGTGATCCTTGTGCCAGATTTATTATTATAGTATGTAAACTCAATAAGCAATTGATTACAATAGTTAATCTATACGCTCCTAATTCTAAACAAATTAAATTTCTCAGATCACTTCTCAGATCGATTTCAGCAGTGAAACAGGGTGAATTAATCTTAGGAGGAGACTATAACCTACTTTGGGATATCTACCTTGACAGAACAGGTCCAAAAACCTGTCATAATGACAGAAACTTACTATCACTCTCCAAAGCGTTTCAGACACTTATGGCACAATATGACCTATATGACACATATAGATCGTTCCACCCACAGGAGAAGGACTTTACATTCTACTCTGCCCCGCATAAATCACATTCACGCATAGATTACTTTTTTACATGTGCTAAATTACTAGACAATATATCTTACATTAAAATCACCACAATATCCTGGTCTGACCATGATGCCCTACATTTACATTTATCTTTCACCCATCTCACCTCCACTTTGGCGCCTGCAAGACTGGACCATCACAGATCCCACCCTGAAGCTAGAACTCCAATCTAAGATTGTTGACTTTCTTAGTTTAAATGATGATAACCAAACCACAGTCCAGAACCTTTGGGCCGCATTTAAAGCCGTCATGAGGGGACACCTTATCCAGGCTGAGTCAGCTGCACGCTCGAGAAGCGGTGCAACTTTGTCGGCCCTAAACATTCAATTAAGAGAACTAAGGGACACACTTGGTCTAAAGTACTCCTCCTCAGTGAATAATAGAATAACAGATATCACTAAGCAAATTCAAACTTTAGAAATTAAAAGAACTCAAAATATGTTAGAGATGGGGGCGGAGCTTGCGGGCGTCCAAGATGGTCGCACCACACTAGAGCTCCGACGACGGCAGTAACGAAGACCCACTCCGGGAACAGCCTACACTGAACCGATCGCCCAAAAAGTACCTACAAGTACTGTGACATATGCTTATAGCATTTTGAGACCCTGATAGCGGGCGGGAGCCCGACTACACAGACCTGCGGAGGACCGCACAGGCCGCAATCGGCGCCCGCCTCATGAGACGTCCTTTCCCAGGTTAGATCTGGGACCCAGCACAGACCCGCAATGAGTGCCCAACTGGAGAATTTAGCAGGGACACCTCTCTCCGATACCTGAGCAACTGAGTTATCGTTGCCTCATCAGCTCTTTTTCCCCCGTGCCTCCGGCTCAGCGACTAAGGGGTAAGACAACATGGCGGCCCGTTATACCTATCCAAACACCCCTGAAAAGATCAAGTAATATTGCGACCCGACTCCCCATTGAAATATAGCCCACAGAGTCACAATGGACTTTCAAATATCCTTTATTACTAAATGCCAGACTTATTTACTTCACTCTTGTCCCTAGCAAGCACCAACACTCTTATATGTGCCTCCCACTGCTGCAGCTGTTTTCTGCTTCGACTCCACATATGCACTTTTCTTGTCCTGACCTGATGATCTAAATCTGATCCCCCTGGAGGTACAAATATTCTCAAAGGGACTTTATTACAGACCAAACTGCCTGCAACTCACTCTTTTGAACTTTTAGCTTTGCCCAGATTAGGCCCCCTCGCGGGAGCTTCGGCCTTATGATGGCGCTTCGCAGAAATACTAAAATGGAGAAAAATCAGAAGCATAGTACTACCCCCAGCACAATGAATACTTTCTTTAAAAGTACCGATAGAAAGAAAAAGCCAGAAACCTCTCAAGTACACAGCGAGGATGAATCTCATTCTGAAGGCCCTGATGAATCACAACTATCACAATCCTCACCAAGCAATTTTTCACGGGGTGAAGACAGCCCGGTCACTATGAGAGCCATAGAGGATTTAATAAATCAAGTCAAATCATGTATTAAAAGTGAGTGTGCCGATTTAAAGAGAGATATCAATGAGCTGGGCTTCCGCGTGGAGGCCTTGGAGGACGACAGAGAGGAATGGGCAAAAGAAATGTCTGGCATGTCCCTCACTTTGGAAGATCAGAGCACACAGATTAAGGAGTTGGAAAACAAGGTAGACGACATGGAGAACAGGGCACGAAGAAATAATCTCCGCATTAGGGGTGTACCTGAATCCGTGAAGGCTGAAGATATTCAAGATCATCTTCAAAATATGTTTCAATCTTTAGCAATAGCTGATCAACGCGTAATTGACGCAGTGCCCCTGGAAAGAGCTCATCGCTCCCTGCGTCCCAAGCCTAGCGATAACCAGCCTCCTAGAGACATTGTAATTTGCTTCCAAAGCTACAGAGACAGGGAAAAAATCTACCAGCTTGCAAGGTCTCAACCCAATTTCTCATTCATGGGTGCAAAAATTCAAATTTTTCAGGACTTGTCCGCTAGGACGCTCCAAATCAGAAAAGAATATGCCCCTCTTACATCCCATCTCCGCTCTATAAAGGTCCCATACAGGTGGGGTTTCCCAGTCTCTCTGCAAGTTATCAAGAACTGGAAACGATATGAATGCTTGAATCCTTCTCAAGCGTCGAATTTCTGCAAACAGCTGGGCCTTCCACCATTCGAGGCCCAGATCCCTAGCCCTACCACTACTAACCCACCTCCACCATCAAGACCACCAAAAGGGCTGTGGTCCGAAATTGCGAGCAAGCGTAGCAAGAAGATAGACATTCCTGCAGCCCCTAAATCTCAAGATGTTACCTGATAAGATGTCTGACTCTGTGGACTCAAAAATTATTCCCGAGACTACAGCCTTGTGAGTATGAGACGGAGACCCCTGGGAATGGAGCCCATGTTATCCATGTGGATCCCCAAGCCTAGTAGCTCCTCTTAAGTTTGGAGAATTGAACAACCCAGAGATGAGAATTGACAGCAGTTCTCTACTCGAGACTTCATTAATAATTCTCTTTCACCTTTATTTTTCATTTTAATTATGTTGTTCCTGGATTCAATAAGTATGTAGATTTAAACGTTATGCACTATAATACTATTGTTGTTCTGCCTAGTTTAAAATGTCACCATATGTGTTCTTATTCCGGGCCGAGCGTACTGCACCATGAGTATATTCAGTCCTGGTTGCAAACTGTTATAATAACCTGTTTTCCCCCTCTTTTTCTTTAGGTTCTCTTGCACTGTTTCCATCATGTTTTAATGTGTAGTATTAAGTTACATAATGCGGTACTACTCATGAGGTTGAATATCCTTTAATGTATCTACTGTTTAAACTCCCGTTAGAGTGGGCTCCGTTGAGCCGTGATTTCTCCCACTGTCGCATTCATTACTCTTTCTTTATCTCCTCAATTCATCTTCTTCTTATTATACCCTTTCCTTTACCCCCCAAAACTCTCCCCTCCCTACCCTCTCCCCCCTCTTTCCCTCTCCTTCTCTTTCTTTTTATCTTTTCTCTATCCCCTCTTCTTTACTCTTGTTTCCTTCCTTAATTCAGACACTTAATATTCTATTTCAAAAGCGATTGCATAGAGTATAGTCTACTTGTCATTGTATTGGTTTAGTCTTATCAAAATATGTCTTGTGCACAGACCACCACTCACTCCCCCAAGATCATACAATCCCAGGTTAGCGCTTTTCATATTGCCACTCAGAATGTACAGGGTTTCTTATCCGCCCAGAAACGGTCACTTGCTTTCCACGATTTCTTTAAAAAGCACATAGACATAATTATGCTCCAAGAAACTCACTTTAGAAAAGCCAATGAACCCTCCCTTTCTCACCTCTATTACGACCAACACTTCCTTAGCTCAGGCCCATCGAAGCATAATGGGGTTAGTATCTCATTCAGAAAGGGAACACCCTTCCAGCTCCTGGACAAATATCAAGACTCAGAGGGTAGAATACTGATTTTAGTAGGACTGTACTATGGTAGACCACTCACCTTAGCTAACATCTATGCCCCAATACGTCCCCCGCCTTCATTTTTCCGTAAAGTTAGTAATCACATCATAGATATCTCTAAAGGACCCATAATACTAGGAGGGGACTTCAATTTTCCTATTAACCCAACTATAGATACATCTTCAGGCAAATCATATCTCCAAAATACCCTTATCAAAGCCAATTGGCAGGCATTACGAACCATTCCCTTCTTCGACACATGGAGAGTTAGACATCCAACACTTAGAGACTTTACTTTTTTTTCGAACCCCCAGCGCTCCTACACACGCCTGGACTATATCCTATGTGATCAAAACATGTTGACAGTTCTTTCTGACTCCCGTCTACATCACACCCCCTGGTCAGACCATAGCATGGTCCTCTCCACTTTTAAATGGTCAGCTAGGCCTCAACAGCAGCAACACTGGAGACTTAACGACCAGATATTAACAGATCCCCTGATAACTACTGATATAATAGAGAAAACTACTGAATTCTTTAATTTCAACAATCCAGCTGAGACCTCAATAACTAATAATTGGGAGGCATACAAATGCTACATCAGAGGCGTTATATTAACCCATACACACAAATTGCGTAAACAAAGAGCAACACTCTACACAGCACTAACCTCTGATTTTCAGGAAAAAGAACGTAGGCTAAAACAAAACCCCAAATCCCCACAGCTTTTATTACAGTCACAACAGGCTAGGGAAGCACTTACCCAATATCTGATTAAAAATGCCCACCTCAGGGCACTTACGACCAAGTCCAAATTCTTTATTGAAAGTAACAAAGCAGGACGCCTTTTAGCCAGATCCCATAAGAAGAAAAACTATAAATCTTTTATTCCCAAAATAGTGGATGCCTCTGGATCCTCTTACACTTCTAACCCCGATATAGTTAATCAATTTGCAAAGTACTACACTTCCCTATATAACCTCCCATCCTTAGATACCCCATCTAAAAACAGACTCATTGATAATTTTCTAGCTCAGGCGCAACTACCCACTCTAACTAAAGAGCAATGTGAGTCTTTGGACTCACAATTCACTTTGCAGGAACTCCTCATGGCAGTTAAGAATCTCCCCCAAGGAAAAGCCCCAGGCCCAGACGGCTTTACCCCTAAATTTTACCATCATCTTAAGTCTCAATTATGCCCTCACCTCCTTCAACTATACAATTCCATCGACAATACAAACCCCTTACCACAGTCTTTATTGGGAGCTACAATTACTGTCATACCTAAACCCGGCAAACCCTCAGACCAAGTTACCAATTACCGCCCTATTTCCCTAATAAATATAGACATGAAGCTATATGCCAAGTTATTAGCAACGAGAATAAATAAAATCCTCCCTCTACTTATACACACTGACCAAGTGGGATTTATCCCAGGTAGGGAGGCTAAGGATAACTCAATTCGGGTCCTACAAACCCTGACTACATCTATTTCCTCCAAATCCCCCTTGGTTTTATTGTCCACGGATGCGGAGAAGGCCTTTGACAGGGTGGACTGGGATTTCCTCTGGGCCACTCTGTCAAAGTTTGGTTTTTCGGAAGCGTTAGTATCACGAATAAAGGCACTATATCATAACCCCTCAGCCAGAATCTCTGCTAACAACACACTATCCACTCAAATCCCCATAAAAAATGGCACACGTCAGGGATGCCCCTTATCCCCTCTGCTGTTCGCCTTAGTGGTGGAAACAGCAGCGTCCAGGATTAGAACCAACACCAACATACAGGGGGTCTCTTTTGAGGGTAGTCAGCAAAAGTGCCTTCTTTACGCAGACGACATTATCTTTACGATTCGCTCCCCACTCTCCTCTATACCATCCCTTCTCAATGAACTGGAGGAGTTCAAACAAGCCTCCAATTTTTCCATTAACATGGGAAAATCAATGTTGATGCCCCTACACATACCTGAGGAAGAACACGCCTTTCTCACTAACCAAACTAACTTTCAGATTACAAATAAAATACGCTATTTGGGAATTGATGTATCCGCCAATCCGACGGATCTTTATGACCTTAACTATTCTCCCTTACAAAAAGAGACCTTGACTTCCCTTAACACCTGGCACAAACAGGGCCACCTCTCTTGGATGGGCCGCATCAATGCTATAAAAATGAACCTTCTCCCCAAATTCCTATATTTGTTTCAAGTTCTCCCACTGGACCTCCCCACACATTATCTAATTCAACAGCAGAGATGGTTTGAACAATTTATCTGGGCACACAAAATACCAAGAGTGGCTAGGAATACATTATACCTTAGTAGGGAAGATGGGGGCCTGGGGGTTCCAAACCTCATAGACTACTATAAAGCAGCCCACTTAGCACGAATTACTGCCTGGAAACACTCACTTCCGAACAAACCCTGGGTCCAGCTTGAGTGCAGTCTAATAGGAGGTCACCCTTTAGGTGAAGTATGCTGGATCCCCCCTAAGGCGAGGCCCTTGGGGGTCAGAACAAATTACTTCGTAGCAGCCTCCTTAAGAGTCTGGGATAAAATTCTGTCCCAGGACGCTAAACTCTCAAGCCATATGTCCCCCTTAACCCCCATCCTGAACAATTCGAGTATGCTTGACTCCACTGCTATACAGACTCCATGTGTTGATGGCGTGCCCACAAACATTCCGGTTCATACAGTGTTAGATAAGGGTACTTTACGTCCACAGTCCGAGCTTTCTCAAATATTGGGACCCCCTTTTCACCTCTGGTTCCCGTACTTTCAGATCAGACACGCTATACTAACTAGCCCCCACAAACCAGACCTTGTTAGACCCCTTACCACCTTTGAAACATTATGCACTACCCCCTCGATCAACAGGTCACATATTTCCATCATCTACAAGATACTACGAGGCTCCTTTCCCAGTAAAAAGCCTTCTTATATCTCTAAATGGGAGGTAGAACTACACGAAACCTTGACAGAACCTAAATGGAGCCATATATTTAGAGAGACCAAAAAATCGTCTATTTCTATAATTATAGCTGAAATGAATTACAAATTGCTCTCTAGGTGGTATCTGACCCCACACCGTCTTCATAGTATCTACCCAAGTTCCTCCCCTCTGTGTTGGAGGCACTGTGGTGGGATAGGCACCCTGTCCCACATCTGGTGGTCCTGTCCACTCCTAAGTGCATTCTGGTCAGGTGTATCAGACAACATTAATACCAAACTAGGGATCTCCATAAAACTTACACCCAACATCATTTTATTGAATGATACTCCAAAAATCCCCTGTCAATATAGGAAGCGGTTATTCCAATGCATGATTAATTGTGCAAAACGTCTGATTCCTCGGTTTTGGAAGAAATGTGCGCTTCCAACCGTCACTATGTGGTCACATGAGGTAGATCATGTTCTAGAGTTAGAGAAGATACATTATGTGTTCAATGGCAAACAGGATTTTATTGCTGATGTTATTTTTTTGTGGGAGCAATGAGATTCGTGATCATTTCATAAAGTGAGCTAATAATTCTGTAATATTGTATGCCCTATTCCTGTATTTTATGTTCATAATTTCTCAAGTGGTGATGTCTCATTAAGCAATGTGATGAGTTGACATTCCTAAGTGGAGTGTACAGATTATCCTGTGTATACTTTTCTCTGCTTTTCATTGTACCTCCGTTGATGCTTATATACTCTATGTTAGAGCACAAGTGTTTACATGTTATGTTATTTGGTTTGAAAATCAATAAAACATTTAATTGAAAAAAAAAATATGTTAGAGAAGTTCAAAAGAATCTATTATCACCAAAGTAATAAAGCCACTACTCTACTAGCGGCAAAACTTAAGCATCAAACTGCTCAATCCCGAATCATGGCCATCCACGCTTCAAACGGTAAAATGGTCTACTCGCCCACAGACATAGGGAATTCCTTCAGGCAATATTACCAAACCCTATATAATATAAGGGATACTCTTGAGTCTCCGCCCAGTCCTACAGAGGACATATCTTCCTTCCTTGAGAATCATTCTCTACCCAATTTAAACCCAGAAGATACTCACACTCTGAAAGCTCCGGTAACTATAGACGAAATACGTAAAGTAATCCAATCCATGAAACTAGGGAAATCTCCAGGCCCGGATGGCTTCACAGCAAGATTTTACAAAACCTTCCAACATTTGTTAGCTCCCCTCCTTTGCAGACTTTGCCAGGAGGCTATGAGTAGCGGTTCCTTTAATGCAGAATTCCTAGAAGCCATGATAGTCACAATTTTAAAACCAGGCAAGCCACCAGATCAATGCACTAGTTACTGCCCAATTTCACTACTTAACATCGACACTAAGATCTATGCCAAACTTCTGGCTAACAGACTCTCTAGAATTATCTCCTCCCTTATAGCAAGCGACCAGGTGGGCTTTATTCCTCATAGAGAGGGCCCAGACGCAACAAGGCGCATTTTAGACCTTCTGCACTTTGCATCGATACAAGAGATCCCCCTTCTGGCCCTGTCTCTGGATGCAGAAAAGGCATTTGACAGGGTCAGATGGGAATATCTGTGGAAGGTAATGGAGACTCTCCGAATTCTTGATTTGTTTATTTTGGCTGTTAAAGCTCTTTACTCCAGTCCCTCAACCAGAGTCCGAAGAGTTGGATTCCAGTCTTCCTTGTTCCCCATAACCAATGGCACCAGGCAGGGATGCCCACTCTCGCCTCTTCTATTTGCCTTGGCTATTGAGCCCCTTGCCCAGTGCATCAGGAGGAACTCACAAGTAACAGGACTCCCCGTTGGGACACAGGTACATATAATTTCATTGTATGCTGATGACATCACACTTATGCTAACTTCACCTAGTGAGTCATTACCCTCAGTCTTCAAGATCATCAAAAATTTTAGTAAACTAAGCTACTACAAGCTTAACATCACAAAGACGGAAGCCTTCCCCATCCATATATCATCCGGTGATCTCGCACGGCTCCAAAGAAAATACCAATTTCACTGGAACACATCTTCTCTAAAGGTTTTAGGGATATTCCTTAGCCCGGACCCCTCCATCACTGTGGCTCAAAACTACTCAGATAGACTTCTAGAGTTTAGGAAACTGCTGGACACTTGGGAATTTCGAGAAATTTCTTGCACTGGTCGCATTGCTGCGATTAAGATGTCCTTTCTCCCCAAAATATCTTATCTTTTTCGATCTATACCATACAACATCCCGAGGTCCACCCTAAATAGAATGCAGAGCCTGATAACGACTTACATATGGAAAGATAAGAGATCCAGAACTTCTAGACGAACTCTGGAGAAACCAATTGAACAAGGTGGCTTAGCTCTACCGAACCTCATAAACTATTATTACGCGGCCAGACTCTCACATTTGCTGGGTTGGAATAACACAGAGCGACACCCGAGATGGCACATGCTCGAATTGGCACTACTCCCGCCCACAATATCACTCTCAGATCTTCTTTGGATTCCAACCCATCATAGACAATCTTTGAGCACTACACATCAGATATTTAAACATGCTTTTCAGTTGTGGGATCAAATTAGACACAACCCAGTTGTATCCCCTCACCCGTCACCTGCCCTCACTGTTTCAGGGGCACTCTTCTGCTTACCAGATTCCCATCCTGAAATATGGCGCAACAGACAGATTCTGTTAGTGACAGACTTTTACGACAATGACGGGCCTTAGCTTTGAGGCATATCGTCTGAGCACATGATTACGTACATGGGGCTACCCAAAGAAAGAACTTAGACGACCCTCACCATGGGAATCTACGTGGCAACAAGCGTCTAGCATCTCACATCCCCTCTCCCTACACTACAACTTACTTAACAACTCACAAATTCCAAATAAAATTTCACAACATGCTGCCTGGGAGAGAGAGCTAGGTTTCACCGCTGACGTCAGCATCTGGCAAGCCAGAATCATGGTAACTAAAAAGCTACTACACTGTGCCACCCTTTGGGAGTTGCACTATAAAATTCTTATTCGCTGGCACCTGTTTCCGGCTACATTACACAGAATATACAACACCCACACGTCTGAATGTTGGAGGAGTTGCGGACACATAGGTACTGCACAACACATTTGGTGGTCTTGCCCAGTCATTCAGCCGCTATGGGAAAAAGTCTACATTCTTCTTTGCACATTAGGAATCACCATACACCAAACCCCAGAAACAGCTCTGCTCCATATGCAGATGTCAAATCTTAGCTCTCCAAATGAAGCCCTTACGATTTATATCCTCATGGCCACGAAACTAGCCATAGCTAGATCATGGAAGAAGGAGAAACCTCCACCTCTATCATAAGTATTGGCCATAGTCCAATATTGGACAAATGGAACAGTACTCATATAAGGTACTAGACAAGACTGACTCCTTCTCTGAGATTTGGTCCCCTTGGCTTTTGAAATTTCATAATTGGGATATAACCAGAGTTATAAATCTTCCCGCCTAGACCCCCCCCCCCACCTCTACAACCCCCCTACATACACCTATCCTCCTATGTTCCTCCTTACACCTCTGCCCCCCCCCTTCTTTTTCCCCCTATTTTTTTTTTCTCTCTCCCGGATCACATACTATTGCATTACTACTTTTCTGCAGACTACATGCGATTAACGTTTATACTTAAATTCATCCATATATATCACTGAGATAACTACCCATTCTGATTGTTCATTACACAATTACCCCTCTTAAAATAAACTGAGACTGTTCTGACTTATTACCCAGATCATTGCCCTTTCTCCATGATGTCAAATAGATATAGAACATAGACACCGCACTACCGGAATATACATTCTCTGTAAAATGGGAATGACTCCATTATGTATTGTCAATATCCTTCTTGTTTATTCAATGATCTCATTATTGTAATGTTCTTGTTTTATATTTGTCTCAATAAAAAACTTTTTAAAAAAAAAAAAAAGGTCTCATCTGATCTGTTTAAAAAGGGGGATGTAGTTAAATTTATATAGTAGATGAGTCTGTGGAGGTAGGTGTATTCCTAAGTATTTGAGTGTATGCTTCATCCATTTAAAGTCGAAATTAGATTCTAATAATTTTTGAGTGTGAAAGGGGATAGCGATAGGTGGGGCCTCACATTTGTCTGTGTTTATCTTATATCCTGAGATAACTGAAAATGTGTCTAGGATCTCGTAGAGTGAAATAAGTGGCTTTGTGATGGTTAGTAGGATGTCGTCTGCAAAGAGCGAGAGTTTATACTCTGAGTTTGCTACAGAGACTCCCGAGATATCTGGATGTGATCTAATTCTGGCTGCTAGTGGTTCCATACATAGGGCAAACAGGAGTGGCGAAAGAGGGCAACCCTGTCTCATGCCGTTTAAGATTGGGAAACTTTTAGATTTATAGCCAGCTGAGGCTACCTGGGCATATGGAGAGGAGTATATCGCCTGTAAAGCTGTTATGAATGTACCGGCAAAACCCATCCTCCTAAGGGTAGTGAACATATACTTCCAGTCAATCGTATCGAATGCCTTCTTCGCATCCAATGACAGGAGCAGACAAGGCGGTTTTGTCCCGTCCAACCATTGTATGAGATTAGTCACCCTTCTAATATTATCTGGGGCCTCCCTATCTTTGATGAATCCCACCTGATCAGGATGTACCAGGTGGGGTATAATTATTTGAAGGCGATTTGCCAAGATTTTCATAAAAAATTTCAGGTCCTGATTTATCAGGGAAATCGGGCGATAATTCTTACAAAGTTTATGGTTTCTGTCTGGTTTGGGTATCACCACGATTTTAGCATATAAGAGTTCCGGTGGAACAGGGTTGCCCTCCATAATGTAGTTGCAGAATTTAGTAAGGTGGAGAAGCAACGAGGACCCAAATAACTTATAGTATTCCCCTGGAAGTCCATCTGGGCCTGCCGCTTTCCCAGGTTTAAGATCTTGGATCGCTCTCATCACCTCTGCATCAGATTCCAAGGCATTAAGGGTTTCCCTGTGTTCTCTAGATATGGTGTGTAAGGGAGAGTTTGCAAAAAATTCTGTCGTGTGGGTTTCTGTTACTGTGTTGTGGATGACTTTATCTCCATTATATAGGTCTCCATAATAGGTCGCAACGGTATCGACTGTTTCTTGTGGATGTGAGGTGGTGGTGCCCTGAGTTGTTTTGATTGCAGGGATAGTTGATGCTCTGCATCTTTCCCTAATTTTGTAGGCCATGAATTTATCCGGCTTGTTCGCGTAAATGAAATACCGAGATTTCAGTCTTTGGGCAGCCCTGGTTGCTTGGGAGTTAAGCATCGAGGTCAGTGAGGTTTTTTTAGTGTGAAGGACATTTAGGGTGGAGGTTTATTTTGTCAGTCTATGCTGTCTTTCTAGTAGGTCGATTTAACTATATAACTGTGTTAATTGGTTCCTATATCTTTTGTTTTGGATTGCTTTTTCTTTTATAAGTAGCCCCCTAAGTACTACCTTGTGTGCCGCCCAGGTGTTTATTGGGTTTAAAGTGGAGTCAATGTTGATACTCCAATATTCCGCTAATGCTCGCAAGGTATTTTCGTGTGCCTGAGGGTTCTTAAGTTATGTGGGGTCAAATGTCCATGTCTTACTCTGTAATGGGTCTCTCAGTCCATCTATCTGTAGGGAGACAATGGAGTGGTCCGACCATACACATGCATGTATGTCGGACTTCCGTAGTAGAGGTTGAAGAAATTGGCTAACGTAAACATAATCTAGTCTCACATATGAATTATGTGCTGCTGAATAAAAAGTAGTATCTGTAGTTACTCCATATAATGTGTCCCATGTGTCAATTAAGGTGTGGGGCAATAGATGTTCCTGAATGGATTTAATCAGTCGGTTATGTTAGAGTTGTTTGTTAGTTAGTAAGCCATTGGTTTTAGGTTTTATCGGGGACATGGTGATATTGAAATCCCCTGCCAAGATGATCCTGGTTTGGGACCATTGTATCAATAGATGTGTTATATGTCGGAATAATGTGTGTTGGTTCTCGTTGGGAGCATAAACATAACATAATGTGACATCTGTGTCTAAAATCCGGCCTTTAACTATAAGATATCTCCCTTCCGCGTCCTCTATGGTGGATTCATGTATGAAATTAATGAAGGAATGAATTAGGATAGAGACTCCCCTTTTCTTAGTGGGCGCCGTAGCATGGTAATGGGTTGTGAAGTGTCTTGCCCAGTATCTTGGAATATTAACCTTAAGGAGGTGAGTCTCTTGTAAAAATAATAAGTTTGTCTGTAAAGAACCATACTGGGACATCGCTATCCTACGTTTAATGTTGGTGTTCAACCCCCTGACATTGTTGGAGACCTAAGTTATCTTAGAGATCATTGATTGATACTATTATATGTGTTGGGGCTATATGATCTGGTACCTTCTGGTTCGGGGTTCTACCTCCTGTCTGGAATCTTAGTGGAATAACATTTTCAATATCAAGAAGCACTGCAGTGTTGTCACTGGGATGAAGAAAAAGACTGGAGAAAAAACAGCATATCATAAACAACAAAATAAATAACAGGTCCCCGTCCCTGGGACAGCCAGTTAGGGGACAACATTTTGTCAATAAACAAATATTCAACAATCAACTTTGTGAGGGGGCAAGGACACCCCTAGCTCACAGGCTGAGTTAGACCTCAAGTAAGCCCAGACCCTTATCGGGCTGAGCTCCACAGAGGCCAGTTTTGTGAAGCCAATGTGTAACTCAGAGGCACCATATGGGGGTAATAAAAAGTTATAAACCAGTTCAGCAAACTTTCTGTAGTCTCAAGTATCTTTTCTATAAAGAAAGAACGGTCAGTCCTCTTCTTATGTGCCAAAAAGATTCTCATTTCTACTCTATCCTCCATATTTCCCTGAGGTATCAGGTACCGTTTCCTCGAGATTCTTTTGTCTTTTGTAACTGATTTTTTTGCCATGTCGCTTGAAGTGTGGGTTGATCTGGTGTGGGTCCACCAACAGAGGGTGATTCCAATGGAGGTAGTGATGGTGTTTCCAAGTTTAAGACTTTACATATTTCAGGAATGTCCTCTCGCTCTTTGAGAATCATTGTTTTAGAGTCTTTGGTTATAATGAGTGCAAAGGGAAATCCCCATTTATACTGTATTTGGTGTTTCCTGAGTAACAGCGTGAGGGGTCATAAGGCACTTCTACGTTGCAGAGTTCGTAAGCTTAGGTCCTGATAAAACTGGATTACATTCCCCTGAAATTTCAAGATGGGGTGTTTCCTGGAGGCTTGTAGTATTTTCTCCTTGTCTGGGAAGAAGGTTAATCTAATTATTACATCTCTGGGAGGGAGCCCATTCTTTGGCTTCGCCTTTAAGGCTCTATGAGCCCTTTCCACATGGAAAACATAGTCAGCTGCTGCTTCAGTTATCTGACTGAAGAGTTGAGATAGATATGCTGGTAGATCTTTGTTAGTCACTTCTTCTGGGATTCCCTTTAATCTGATGTTATTCCTCCTACTTCTGTTTTCGAGGTCTTCCAGTTTGTCTTGGCATTCCACTAGTAGTTGTTGTTGTGAGGAGATTGTTTGCGACATTTCATCCATATTTCCCACAATGGAGTCCTGTTGGTCTTCTAGAGTCTCAATTCTCCCTCCCATGTCTACAAGGTCTGATTTAATCTCAGATAAGATGCTGGTGACCCATATATGTATTGAGTCAATCTTCTCCCATAACTTTTTGAAGTTATCAGTAATATCTTTCTTGGAGACGAGCGTGCGTAGATCTGCCCTTTTTAGGGGGATATTATTATCTTTGAATTGTGTGGGTTCCCCATCTGATTATTCCTCTATCTCTGATTCTTTGGGAATTTTGCCAGATTGGGGTGTTTTTAAAAAAAGAAGACGTATTTGTGGTCTTCAGCGACTTGTTGCCTTTCACTGATCTCCTAGACGCCATGTTACTGTTTCTGAGGTGCCTTCCCTACTGTGTGAGCTGTATTGAAAAGTGAGTCTATGAAAGCGCCAGGTCCCAGACAATTGGTGAAAATGGGTTTGTACTAATTCCAGCGTTAGGCAATACGTGTAATTTTAGAATCTAGATCTCTCTTCAGGTACTTGAAGTGATGTCATAGGGTAGGGATAGGGTTGAGGACGTATTTCAAATACAGTATATATATATATATATATATATATATATATATATATATATATATATATATATAGTATCTGAGTACACATTGTTGATATCAGTGAGCTGGTTGGCCACCCCCTCTACTTTTCTTATGTGTTTACATTATTTTTCATAAAGTGGAGGCTACTACTACAGTGTGCTGCAACAGATCTTGGAGCTGAGTCAACCCTCAATGGGGATATGTATAGAGTCGTCACGAGAGTGCCCCTTTTAATGGGCTTCTTTCCTCTTATCTGTAGGTCTCAAGGGCAGCCTTCTATTTGCTGTATGCAATCTCTTTTTAAGTGGCCTTAAGCTGTTATGAGGTTAGGTTGAGAGATTTAAAGATCGCCAGCTAATCCCTCTGAGGTGACCACTAAAGGAGTGGAGTGGTAATTCAAAGTCTCCTATTCTCAGAAACCTTGCTTGCCAGTCAGAGGATATCGTTATTGTCCGTGACTATTATGTTCAATACACTGCCTCCCAATGCTGTATATGGTCTAGATTTAAAGAAGGGATCCCCAAATCACTGTCTGGATAGTTAGATTATGTATATTTAGGAAGACGTCTCTAGCCCTGCATTGTTATCTTCAGCTCCCAAGAGAGAAAAGCATGGAAAGACTGTATAAACTATACTAAGGTGTTTAATGTACTCAGGATTTAATCCTAAATATGGTGTGTGGCTACCGAGGTTGTCTGGTTCTCTGGCTTCTTAATGGTGACCCCCACTCCTAGGGATGTGCCAACTTTGGGCGAAAAGAGGAAAAGGAGCAAGGATATGACCCGCAGGCTACATGGGACTGCGGGAAGGGGAGGAGGGGGTCAGATGTGCAGAAGGTGTATGTTCCCCAATAATACGTTTAAAATGCCAGAGCTTAGTGATGAGCTACTAGGATACTCTCTGCCAGAGGTAAGGAAGCTCTTTCCACTTTATTGGAGGTGACCTCTTAAGCAAAGTCCTCAGACTGGTGACCAAGGGGTTGATGTATATAAGTAGAGTGATAGTATGCTCAACTAGAGGGGTTAAGGAACTAGGCCTTTAGCTGTACCTTAAGACTTTAGAGTCTCTTATGTATCATGGCAAAAGGGACTACCAGTAGCCGTGTCTTTTGATATTACCCACGTGTAACAGTGAGGTTAATCCAAAAAGTATCCTCAATGTATATGGGATATATGATTTCCCTCTGATGTATGATAGGGAGAGTTCTTTTTCAAGTACCCCTGTGTGACGTTTAATTGATATCCCTGTGTAGCGGTTAACTTGTTGGCAGGGCCCAGGCTAATAGGGAAATAGTCTTTAATGACAGGGCCTGTGGTGTATAGGGATCTAAAAGTTCAGCTGTTATTTGAGGGCTGCTAGCAGCGCCACTCGTGGGGACTATTTGTTAGGGCACCGTTAAGAGGTAGGCTCATGAGGCGACAGGGGGAACTAAGCATAATAATCAGATCTCACCAATGTGTCGGGTAGCGACATGGCACAGTCCTCCAGCCCCCAGCTCCTCAAAAACCGGACCCGCAGCAGCAACCGTCCCTGAGTAGAGGATCCGATGGCTAGGGCAGGTCGCCCACGTCTTGTGATGGAGAAGGGGTGAGTGAATCATTGATGCTTCAGTCAGACTCCAACTGCGTGATGGGATTGCAGCCTAAAATGGGGGCAGTTTGCATAATTGCAATAAACCTTCCGGAGCCTGAGGTGTGGTCCTCACGTTTCTCTGCTGGGTCTGTATGATTAGAGAGGCCAGTGGTCACCTAGAGTTGTGGAGCGGGTCCGCACTCACATCAATCCGTCTGAGATGTAGTCCGCCGTGGAGGGCCGTGACTGAGCCCAGGTATGGCAATCTGAGGCAGTCCCCGCTACCACAAGAGCATAGGGTCCGCGGGTCAAGGGTAAGGGATGTGGCTCCGTTACTGGGTAACTTCTCCTAGTAAGGCGGTGGGCACGCCGTCTGCAGATCAGGCGCGGGGTGCAGGGCCTTAGAGGCGTCGGATCCAAAGGGTTGTTGCCAAGGAGGCCCGTTGATTTTGAGTATGTAGCCTCTGTAGTAGTAGTAGCCGATCTAGGGATCTTAAGTAGCCTGTGAGCCAATTTAGGGAGCTCCTTTTTATAAAATATGGCTAAATTTATTAATTATGTGTGCGGAGCTCCTACTTGATGTGACCGCTTTGATAGCCGGTTGACTCCACCCCCCTTCCCTCTTTTATTTAAAAGGACCATCAAGTCCTAAAAAAACTGTCCTGAATCAAATAGGGCATGCAATTATAAACAACTTTCCAATTTACTTTTATCACAAATTTTGCTTTGTTCTCTTGGTATTCTTAGTTGAAAGCTAAACCTAGGAGGTTCATATGCTAATTCTTTGAAGGCCGCCTCTAATCTGAAAGCATTTTGACAGTAGTTCATTGAGCTCATGCACGTGAAATTACCAAGGAATGAGCACTGATTGGCTAAAATGCAAGTCTGTCAAATGATCTGAAATAAGGGGGCAGTCTGCAGAGGCTTAAATACAAGGTAATTACAGAGGTAAAATGTGTATTATTATAACCGTGTTTGTTATGCAAAACTGGGGAATGTGTAATAAAGGATTATCTATCTTTTTAAACAACAAAAATATGGTGTTGACTGTCCCTTTAAGTTAATGATGGCTTCCAGGTCTGATATACAGTTTAAGGGACATTTTATCACACATTGAATCTCAGCTCCTAGGACCTGTGGTAATTTTCAGTTGCTATACTACTACTTAGTTCATTTAACTAATTGCCACCGTTATGTATTTCATGAAAGTTATTTTCGTCTAGATACTATTTGCTGTCCCTTCTTTCACTAATGTGTAATAGATCATTCTGCTGGCTTATAGATGTTGTTAGTATAATATTAGGCAAACTTCAGCTGACACTGATTTACCTTACTTATTGATGTTATTAAGCTCAATATCTAATATGAGATCTAAAATCTGGCAAATTCCATAACTACTACATTAAAGGGACAGTCTACACCAGAATTGTTATTGTTTTAAAAGATAGATAATCCCTTTTTTACCCATTCCCCAGTTTTGCATAACCAACACAGTTATATTTATATATTTTTTACCTCTGTGATTATCTTGTATCTAAGCCTCTGCAAACTGCCCCTTTATTTCAGTTCTTTTGGCAGACTTGCAGTTTAGCCAATTAGTGATGGCTCCCAGGTAACTTCACGTGCATGAGCACAGTGTTATCTTTATGAAAAACATGAACTAACACCCTCTAGTGGGGAAAAAAACTGTTAAAATGCATTCTTAAGAGGCGGCCTTCAAGGTCTAAGAAATTTGCAGATGAACCTCCTAGGTTTAGCTTTCAACTAAGAATACCAAGAGAACAAAGAAAAATTGATGATAAAAGTAAATTGGAAAATTGTTTAAAATTACATGCCCTATCTGAATCATGAAAGTTTTTTTTTGGACTAGACTGTCCCTTTAAGGTTGGTGTTTCTGTGGGCTGTCTAGAGCTGTTGTTCTTTTTGTGTATGTTTGATCATACATAGTTATTGTATGTAGCTTTATAAGGTATTAGTTCATTTTTTTTTTACTTTCAGATAAAGAGGAATATCTCATTAATATGCTATTATTTCGCACTCAAGCTTTCCTATCTAACCTTTACCTATGTAATAAGGTGACATGCAGATATTACCATTATATTTATAGAGGAGATAATGAGTTTATTAAATATAGACAAGAAGTGCACCCAGTATTTATTTTCGTTTCTCCTTCGTTGAAGTGCTATGTTTGCTCTATATTCTATTTTCTAGCCCAACTTTATAAAGAAGGTCTAAGTAT
Organism: Bombina bombina; assembly: GCF_027579735.1. Taxonomy (NCBI): domain Eukaryota; kingdom Metazoa; phylum Chordata; class Amphibia; order Anura; family Bombinatoridae; genus Bombina; species Bombina bombina. Next base: position 499,142,392 of record NC_069505.1, read on the forward strand.
TGGCCCCTAATGATCTCGCCCACCTTAATCTAAGTCTTACCTTTTGAGAGCAGTTTATATAGATAGTTGAGGAGGCCTCCCACTATAACATAGGTCAAAGAGTGGCCTGTTATTTCCTAAGTCCCCTATTATGATCTAAACCTGCTTTATGATCCAAAAGAGACCCCTTTACAGTTTTTTAGGGGTCTACCCTTTCAAAACAAAAAATAAAAATGAGGTTTCATTACAATGTTGTATAGCTTTATTTTACACATATATGTATATAACAGATTATTTATAGTATTGCTTTGACCAATGTCTGTATCACTCCATTCCAAGTGTACTTAGTCTTAGAGTTGGTTTTCTTTTAGCATTCTCCTAATAGTAGATATTGCTTTTGCTTGGAGATAGGTTTATTATAATCTAGACTATTACAATAATTTGAGGTCTACAAATATGTTTGTATGTATCTTTTGATGTCTTGCTACTAATAATTTGTAAACCTACTACTTTTTCTAATGTGACTCACTGTCATATGTATTATGCTTTAAAAACCTCAAAACATTTAAACTAAAATAAAGAGTTCTATGCCTAGAAATCAAAGTACACTGTTATGCTGCTCACAGTATACTTATATATATGTTTTAGAGATGATTTATGATAAAAAAAAAAAAACTGTGGCAAAAAGTGTCTTCCCTTTAAGATAAATTGCAAATGCAAACTTAACCTTTATTAAAGGGACACTGAACCCAAAAAAATTTTTTCGTGATTCAGAAAGAGCATGACATTTTAAGCAACTTTCTAATTTACTCCTATTATCAAATTTTCTTCATTCTCTTGGTATCTTTATTTGAAATGCAAGAATGTAAGTTTAGATTCCGGCCCATTCTTGGTGAACAACCTGGGTTGTTCTTGCTGATTGGTGGATAAATAAATCCACCAATAAAAAAGTGATATCCAGAGTTCTGAACTAAAAAAAAGCCTAGAAGCCTTCTTTTTCAAATGAAGATAGCAAGAGAACGAAGAAAAATTGATAATAGGAGTAAATTAGAAAGTTGCTTAAAATTGCCTGCTCTATCTGAATAATGATAGAAAAAAATTGGGTTCAGTGTCCCTTTAAGGTGAACTGCTGTTAGCCTAATACACTGCAGCAGATACAATTTACTTAACTTTTAAACTATAACAGCAAATTTAAAAATACTGCAATTTGCTAAACAAACTTTTAAGAACACAGCAGTGACTGAACAATACAAGAACACACACTAGAAAATGTTTTAGTTTTTCATTAAAATGAAGTTTAGTTTATTAAATTGAGGTTAATTAGATAAAGCTTTTGAGTGTGGAGTGCTGTATTAAGCAGGGAGCACAGTAAGTGCCAAAGACAATGGGGAAAGAGGAAAGCAGCAGCAGCAGCAGCAGCTGCCCACTCCCAGGGGAGGAGGGGGGAGCTGCATGCAAAACAAGGAAAGGAGAAGGGGAGGGGAGTAGTAGCAGTGACGTGCAGTCATAGGAGGCAGGTGAGGCAGCGCCTCACCTGTCCTATGTGTGTAATTACACTTTTTTTTGTTATAATTTGTAATAAAAAAAATATATATTTTTTTTATTTATTTTTTATTTTTTAATTTTTTTTTTGTATACCCTACCCCCCCCACCCCCCGCATTGCCCGCAACCACCAAGTATTCTTCTTTTTTTTTATTACTCAAGTCAATACTCATCCATATTGCGCAAGGAAGGGGAGGCTGTGAGCTGTTCAGCTGCCCTCCCGTTGCGCAATATGGATGTCTGAGGATTTTTTTCTTATGGGATCCGCAGAGACTGCCACCCAGTGGTTAAGTCTCTTAGTGCAGGGCCCATATCACTCCCAAGAGGCTGCTGTCTAAACGCTTCGGGAGCACAGCCAAGTGCCGCCAGCCAATCAGCGCTTGAAGTTGTGAGTGTCAGTGACGTCATCGTGGTCTGGACGTTCGGCGGCCGAGAAGAGAGTCAGAGACAGTAGACAAGAAGAGAGAGGAGCGCGGCGCGCCGCGCCGCATAGTGAGTGAGTGAGACTGTGGGTGTGGTGGGCACTGGGCAGTGGGCTAAGGGCTAGTGAAGCGGCTTGACAATCATCAATGCCGTTGCAGGATGCAGGCTGACCAGCACATTCATGACTGCACGCAGCAGCCATGATTGCTTTACAGCAGTGCACTGAGTGAGACTCCACCAGCTTCCCTCTGTGTCCAGCATTAGGAGTTGATACAGTACGTTGAAATGTGCATCCATGCGGAGCTCCAGCGCCGCTAATGTATTCTTGATTAGGGAATCCATTGCTCCCGTGGGCTGTAGAATTAAAGCTGCTTACCAGAAGCAGGTGTCCAGTGGGAGCTCGGGAACTAGGCTCAGATGAATCGCAAGCTAGTAAGCTCCATTAACAGTTGTAGCAGTAGCTGGGATTTCACCTTCGGCGGGGTTGGTGTAGTTGTGACGTCACCACTGCAATGGCGGCATTCGTGCCTCTCTGCAAACTGCCCCGAAGTGCAAATGCCAGAAGCTTGGCCAGAAAAAGAGATCTTATCTCGCCAAACAATGCAGGCCCATACAAAACGATCTGCATATTGATAGGTTCAATGTGTCTCAAATAAGTTCCATACCTGCAGATTTTATAAAGATGAGGTGTAGGAACCGTCAGCATATGATCAGGGATACTGATGTGCAGGTTCTTGTCGAAAATGTTGTTCATAGAGCCATTTAAGATGTTTTATTAGGCTAGTCAAGCAGGAGCTAACAAAACCTGCGACTGCTCGGCTCCAAAGCTGGCTCCGCCCCCCCTAACAATTTTTTTTTTAACATTTTTTTTCTTCAGACCCCGAAGACTTACACTGTTGGAAAGGTTAGGCGATTACCTTTCCAATGATGGGTCTTGGGGGTCTGTAGCTGCTTAAATGCCTGAAATACAGGCTTCTAAGCAGCATGCCCCCTGCTATTTTCTAGCCAAACCTTATAAAGAAGGTCTAAGTATTAGCCCCTAATGATCTTGCCCACCTTAATCTAAGTCTTACCTTTTGAGAGCAGTTTATATAGATAGTTGAGGAGGCCTCCCACTATAATATAGGTAAAAGAGTGGCCTGTTATTTCCTAAGTCCCCTATTATGATCTAAACCTGCTTTATTGTCCAAGAGAGACCCTTTACAGTTTTTTAGGGGTCTACCCTTTCAAAACAAAAAATAAAAATGAGGTTTCATTACAATGTTGTATAGCTTTATTTTACACATATATGTATATAACAGATTATTTATAGTATTGCTTTGACCAATGTCTGTATCACTCCATTCCAAGTGTACTTAGTCTTAGAGTTGGTTTTCTTTTAGCATTCTCCTAATAGTAGATATTGCTTTTGCTTGGAGATAGGTTTATTATAATCTAGACTATTACAATAATTTGAGGTCTACAAATATGTTTGTATGTATCTTTTGATGTCTTGCTACTAATAATTTGTAAACCTACTACTTTTTCTAATGTGACTCACTGTCATATGTATTATGCTTTAAAAACCTCAAAACATTTAAACTAAAATAAAGTGTTCTATGCTTAGAAATCAAAGTACACTGTGACCCCATAATTAGGCACTCTTAACCCTGAAACCAAAAACCCCCCCTTTAAATAAAAGACTAACACAATCACTTGGGGTTGAAAAGACCGCAGCCGATTTATTATAAACATGTAATAGATAAATAACAATTAAACACTTGAAACCGTATTGGTTACCAAGTAACAAACATTAGTGCTTGCCCCGTAGGGGCTCAATAACTCTTGTAAACTTTATCAAGTCAACATTTTGCTAACCTCTCCTGAAACCACAGGAGGTACCCGTATTAAATCTTAAAGTTCTAAACATCAAAAACACCGCCAAAAGAACTCCCCTGCCGTAAACAAAACAGGGAAGGGAGGGCGGGAGCTGCTCCTGCTCCTAACCGGTCCGGAAGTAAGATGAACCTGACTTCCTGCCTCACCACGCTAACCTTGCCGAGGCTCCACCCCCAAAACTACAACCACCTATCCCTGCTTCAGGCCTGCCATGGGGTCAAAAGCCCCTCCTTCCAACTTCGCTCCATCCGGGGCTGCCTTGACCCCATAATTAGGCACTCTTAACCCTGAAACCAAAAAACCCCCCTTTAAATAAAAGACTAACACAATCACTTGGGGTTGAAAAGGCCGCAGCCGATTTATTATAAACATGTAATAGATAAATAACAATTAAACACTTGAAACCGTATTGGTTACCAAGTAACAAACATTAGTGCTTGCCCCGTAGGGGCTCAATAACTCTTGTAAACTTTATCAAGTCAACATTTTGCTAACCTCTCCTGAAACCACAGGAGGTACCCGTATTAAATCTTAAAGTTCTAAACATCAAAAACACCGCCACTGGCACGGACACTGTCCGAGCCCCGCCAAAAACTCAAGGCCTTTTCAACCCCCTCTTTCAAATTAAAATTGAAAAGCTGCATACCAATATCATTAAGGTGGACCCCATCACCCAAGAAAAAACATCTACCCGCTTCACCCTCAAACTCAACGTGCCGTATAGACACTCCCCCCCTTTGCCTAACAAAACTACTCAACACCCTGTTAATCTTCCTCCTAGATGTATCCAACCGTTTACTATCCCAAGCTGCCTTCCAAACCACCCTAGGCTCAAGTTCTGACCAAACAACCAACATCTGAGGAAACAATTCCCACAAACGCAACAAATCCCTTTTCATCTTTGACACCAGATCTCTCTGTGCCGTGTAGCCTAAATCGTTACCTCCAGCATGTATTACCAGAATCCCTGGAGGACGAAACAACCTGGAATAATCAACTACTTGCAACAATACCTGGTCCCACTTCAAACCCCTAACCCCGAACCACCTCAACACCACCTCTTCCGCAGGCAAACCCAGCTGGCAACCATCGTTCTTCGCTGCAGCGGCCCGTCGTGCCCAGTAGATGTAAGAGTGGCCGATAAACCAACACTCAACTGGACCTAAAACAAAACACAACTTATAGAGCTAAGTACTGGCGCACGTAAGACTTAAACCTTCCTGATGACCACCTCCCAATTCCTTGTATCCTTTCATCACTCATACCTAACATTCTCGCCTCAGTAGCAGCACCGATACGAAATGAATGGGAACTAAATTCTCCAGCAGGAAAACCAACTAATGTCAAAGCCTTTCGGAACACCGCAACAAACTGGAATTTCGATAATGACAAACCCCCAGCATGAATCAATAACGGACCGTCACCAGCTGGTCTAATCTGCAAAAATTCCCCCACAGCCCCGACTGGGCAGCAAAGGCCCCCAATACACTGCAGCCGTATTAAACGACCTCTTCAAAACTGATCTGTCTTTGACCGCCTGAGCCAGATGACAATTTGCCGGCCGTCGGAAACAACATCGCCCACTTGGATCCCACCCCTGTCCAATCTATTAGGAGCAACGACTTCAGAGACCCGAAAGGCTGCAAAAAAGGCTAACACAAAAGCCGCACGGAACAAAGCCACTTCAAACGAATCCACGCAGACCGAGGGTAGAACTCCTACTACCTTTTGTAAAACAGAAAAAATTACTGGTCGCCTACTGTCCACCACCGAAGGGCCCCTACACAAACCACGTCCAACCATCCTAACCACAAACAATTTTGTGATATCCTGGAAGCCCAATAACTGACACAAAAAAGCCAAAGCCGCTAAACGCCTCCTAACGACTGCTTTCGAAAACCGGGACTCGCTCCAACTCCCCATCCACTCAACCAGGGCCCTGGACCACTCGACTTCCGAAAAAGAATACCCACCTGCTTCCAAGAAAAATTGCCACTCACCCCATACCTGTCCATATGCCCTCCAAGTACTCTTGGCTAAAGCCGACCTCACCAAATTCATCAGCCTGGGAATACCGCCTTCCACAAATCCGCCGGACAGCGATCCCCTTCCATAGCAGCTTCTGGGGCCAGGGCCCGGAAACGGTCCCACTGTAAACGTGAGAGAGCATCAGCAATGTCATTAGATGCACCAGGGACATGTACCGCCCTAAAACACACGTTCAGCCTCAGACACTCCAAAACAAACAGGCGTAATAAAGAAATAACAGGAGGGGAGGAGGCTGACAAATTGTTAACGGACATAACTACCCCCATATTATCCGAATGGAAGATCACCTTCTTGTCTCTCAACACTGATGCCCATAATTTTAATGACACTAACAAAGGGAACAATTCCAGGAAAACCAAATTCTTATTTAGACCAGCCTTGATCCACGCCTCGGGCCACACGTCAGCACACCATCTACCACCCAAATAGGCTCCAAAACCATATGAGCCGGAAGCGTCAGTGAAAAGGTTCAGCTCAGATCCCAACACTACCTTCTGAATGATAGACTTGCCATTGTACTCCAACAGAAAAATGAGCCACACCTTCAGGTCTTCCCTGATCAAACTAGTTACTCGAATGTGATGGTAAGGCTCTGTCGCCCCAGCAGTCGCCAGGGACAACCGCCTGCAAAAAACCCGACCGACAGGGATAATTCTACACGCAAAATTCAATTTACCTACAATGGACTGCATCTCACGCAACGTCAGTTTATTGCGACCAACAGCCATCTGTAAGACTTGGACTAAATCAACTACTTTATCCCTAGGTAGGCTACACTCCATTGAAACCAAATCAATCTGAATCCCTAAGAAGCACAGGACCGACGTCGGGCCTTCTGACTTCTCGGACGCTATCGGGATACCAAAATCCCTTGCAACATGCATAAAGGTTGACAACAACCGACCGCATATCTCCGACTGAGGAGGGCCAACAAATAGAAAATCGTCCAAGTAATGAACAATCGATTTTAAGCCTGATAGACGCTTAACCACCCATTCAATAAAGCAACTAAAGGATTCAAAATAGGAGCATGAAATAGAGCATCCCATTGGTAGGCAAAGGTCAACAAAAAAGGCATCATCAAAGGTGCAACCCAACAAGTGATGACACTTAGGGTGGACAGGTAACAAACGGAAAGCTGACTCTACGTCGACCTTTGCTAAAAGCGCCCCCTTACCGGCCTTCCGGACCAAACAAACCGCTGAGTCAAAAGAAGCATAGGAGACCGCTGACAATTCAGGGCCGATACCATCATTCACAGATGATCCCTTCGGGTAGGACAAGTGGTGAATCATCCGGAACTGGCCCTGACTTTTTTGGGGCACAACCCCTAAAGGAGAAATTCGCAAATCCGGCATGGGCAAATCAGTAAAAGGACCCGCCATGCGGCCCAGAGCCACCTCCTTAGCCAATTTATCACGAATAATTTCAGGGTGAGCCCTGGCTGATTTCAAGTTACCCAGGAAACGTTGGCCCTCCCCCGGCAAAAAAGGTATCCAAAAACCCGAGCTAAAACCAGTAAGCAACAACTCGGCCGCGCCTGCCTTACCCCGAACCTTAGCGTATTGCCTTAGCCAAAGCACCATCTTTTCTATGCTCACTGGAGTCTTGGCTCTGTATAGCCATTTCACCTGGGCGTGCGCCCGCCCGCCCTCTCTTAAAACATTTGGAGTAGGAGTGCACTCCACCACACCCTGAACACTCGTGTTTGTATTTACATGAGAGACCAAATCGGCATTGACTCTCGTTGTATTGGAAGCACAACCCCTTCCTACCAGAGACAGCGGTATTGGCACCAGCGCCGCCGGCAATGGCGGCCCCCCCAACTCGAAAGGACTGCCCCGACCGTAAGGGGGTCATGATTTCAAGCCAGATACCCATATCTCTATCATCCCAACGCATGGAGGGCCGCACGGCAAGCCGCTGACGAAACTGCTCGTCATAACGCCACCATGCTAGCCCGCCATACGTACGGTATGCAGAGGAAATCTCATCGTGATAACAAAAGAGAGCCGAACCCTGCTCAGGAAACCTCTCCGTAGTGACACTGGCCAAAATACAAAAAGACCTGGACCAATTACTCAATGTTTTTGGCAACCTCCGATATCTCTTTTTTCTCTCATCCTCCTCTTTTTTACCCAAATCCCCTTTTGGGTCATCCTTAAAGTCTACAAACTGATCAACAGGGAGCAGGGAAAAGATTTCCAAGAACTCCCGTTTCCAGATCTTTTCCTTAACTTCCGATTGCAAGTGTAACCCCAAAGGGCCAATAGAACAAAGGCAAGGACGCTGAAAAGCCTCCTCAGAAACCTTGAGTCCACCAACTACACTAACCGACCCAACGGCAGGAGTACCACCCGACGAGCCCGCCGTCAACAAGACTCTTGGCTGCGACTCTACCTCACCCAAGGCCGGAGAGGCCCAAGCTCCCCCGGCTCCTTGATCACCCGAACGAAAATCACTCTTCTCCACACTCGCAATCAAGTCTTTCAAACCTTGCAATAAAGTTTGCTGTTTAACCATACCCCCGCCCAGCCCAATGGGCGTCCCCACACCCTGCACCTCACCTGCTTCGCAAGGCACTGTGACAGGTCCTGAAGCAGCAGCCGTAGATACCACTGGAGTCGACCCCCTAGGCCTGGCCGTACAACGGCGATCGTCTCTGCCAACCGAACGCCTCCTTCTTGAAGACGACCTCCTCCTGGTATCGGCCCGCCGCCTCCGTTCTCTGCTCCTGCCTCGAGGTGATCTGTCCAAACCAGCCCATGTAGGCGATGAACGTGCCTCTGCGTCCCTCCTTCTTCTAGGCAGCGGCGAACGAGACCTACCCCGCCTGTAACCGGCATCCCGCGATGGAGCCGCTGCCCTGCTGATCCCATCCTCCTGAAACGACAGATTAGATGCTAGCACCACCTGCCTTCTGCAGCCTAGCCCACCTGCCGGCGTCTCCCGGCCAGTAGCGGCCGAAACACCCAGCTGCCCCCCATGCCTGGTTAAATGCAGTGATAAACAACGTAACAGCTGCGCCAAAGTATCCAACTCTCCTACCTGGCCAGCTGCCGTAACTCCAGATGATGTGCCCTCGCCCGGATCCTCCTCTTTAAAGTCACTTAAAACGTCCTCCAAGTTGATGGAGTCGCCGTCGTGCTCCCTGACACTGCCGCGACGGGTCAGTCCATCTTCAGCCACCAACGGACCACTATTAGCAATCACAGGCTCCACTACTAAGAAAAGAAATTATTAGCACAAAAAACACAACAAACAACCCCCCCACACCCACCCACCACAACAAGGAGGGGGGGGGGGGTTAGAGAATGAGGGCGAAAAAAGGGGGGGGGGGACACAATAAAAAATGACTCATTTATTTTATTTTTATTTAATTTTTTTTTTTTTTTTAAATGACTTAGGTCAAGTGAAAGAGGAGGCCAGGGAATATGCCTAAGACACTACAAAACAGTCTGAAAAGGAAACAAAATGATATGAAATAAACCTAAAAGATAAAATGAGACAAAGGAGAAAAAAGGGGGGGGGGGTAAACAACTATAAATAAACAATAAAGCAACATGAAACAACGACAAACCATAGAAACCCATAAAAATAAAAAAGAATGAAAAGCAAACCTAGGGAAAAACAGCAACCTAAAAGACAAGGAAAGAAAAGTTACAAATGAATAAAAAACAAGCATTCCAAATACAAGAGCGACACCTGCTGGACAAAGAAAAAATTACAGCACACACAAAAAACAAAACGAAAAACATAACACTTACTTTTAATAAATAATAAAATGGAGAGAAACAAACAGGAAAAAAGGCAAAAGAGCAAAGGAAGACTAGAACATTAATAAGAGAGATTAAAGAAATAAAGAAAAGGCAGTGACAAATAAATATAGCCCTAAACAAAAAACAAAATACACTAAACATATTTAAAATAAGAGACAAATACAACAAGAAACATATAAAATACGCCCCTAACCAACCTAACATAAAAGCTAAACCCCCCCACCTCAAGAAAAATGTGCACAAACGCCACAGGCCTCCCTCAAAATGGCTACCGCCACACTCCTGTCCCAGGGCCAAATTAACTACCCCTCATGAGGACTATCATTGTTAACCAGGAGCCTTACCCTGACCCTGAATGGCCGATGCCACCAAAGTATGAGCGCCAGACCCTCCAGGCTGCGCAGCATTCGCCTGTCCGCCATCCGCCATAAGCGATGACGTCACAGGTCCTGTCCTTGCCGCACCATCCTCAACCAACTCGCCACCAACCACAGGTCCTAAAGCCATACCCGACTTTGCAATTGCCTTCCTTGGCCGGCCAGCTGCCCTTCGAGGGCCCCCACCCTGGGCCCCACGAGACCTGCGAGCCGTTACCTCAGGGCTCAGCCGAACCGGGGCCTTGGATCTCCTCACCGGCCTCTCCTTCTGCCCAACACCAGTGTCCGCTACTGGAAGCGCACCGGCCTCTTTAAGTTGGTCCAGCAACCAACCCGGACCACGCTCTTTTGAAAGAGCTGCCGCCGCCGCCGCCAAAAGCTCCGTCAGGTTCTCCATACCGGTACCGCGCTGAGCTGCTCCTGCTCCTAACCGGTCCGGAAGTAAGATGAACCTGACTTCCTGCCTCACCACGCTAACCTTGCCGAGGCTCCACCCCCAAAACTACAACCACCTATCCCTGCTTCAGGCCTGCCATGGGGTCAAAAGCCCCTCCTTCCAACTTCGCTCCATCCGGGGCTGCCTTTATGCTGCTCACAGTATACTTATATATATGTTTTAGAGATGATTTATGATAAAAAAAACTGGCAAAAAGTGTCTACCCTTTAAGATAAACTACAAATGCAAACTTAACCTTTATTAAGGTGAACTGCTGCTAGCCTAATACACTGCAGCAGATACAATTTACTTAGCTTTTAAACTATAACAGCAAATTTAAAAACACTGTAATTGTCTAAACAAACTTTTAAGAACACAGCAGTGACTGAACAATACAAGAACACACACTAGAAAATGTTTTAGTTTTTAATTAAAATGAAGTTTAGTTTATTAGATTGAGGTTAATTAGATACAGCTTTTTCTTCAGCAACAAGTTACAGCTGTGATTAGAGCACACACTTGAATTAAAATAAAAACAAAATCGTTTTTTTTTAAATGAACCTTTTTTTTTCAGCAACAATAGTGCAACCATAAGTCCATAACTAACTATATTACAGCTTGAAAAAAATCATTTGAAAGGAAACATAATGTTTCTTTTTGTAGAAATAAAATATAAAGCTTTTATTAAAAGAAATGAAATTAGGGGGAGAGCTGTAATATTCTCTCTTGAAGATTATAAATTATTTATTTTATATTATTTCTGCAACTCTCTCTGTCTCTCAGTGTTTGCAACAACAGAGGTCTCTCTCACTGACACAACAAAATGGGAACCAGCTGCTCTGTGCTGGAATATTTATGCCTTCCTTAGTCCTACCCAACTAGCACTCAGGATTGGTCAGAAAACATAGGCTGATAGGCTAACAGAAACATCAATCTCAATCACTAACTTCCTGATCTCTTTTTATTGGCTTTCAAGCTGCATTTTAAATAAAAAGAATCAAACCCTATTAACTAATATTAATAAATGTATTAGTTTAATTTTATTATGCTTCCCTCATTCTAAAGGAAAGGACCAGGATAAGCACTTTACACTGAACAGCAAATAATTAGGCAAAGATTACAGATGAACCTGTAAATCACTGTACTGATTCATATCTGCAGGTTGTTTGTTTTTTTATTAATTTATATGGAGAATATATATTCAAACTATTTGACAAATATGTTAACTAAGTACTAAAGGCAAATTATTATTCACTAAAAGGGGCCATATGTTTTAATTTACTTCCATAGGACACATTTATTAACTTCAAATGGAGCATATGCATCATTAGTTAAATGGGACAGTGTAGGCAGAAAACAAAACACAGTCGGCTAGATTACGATTTGTGCGTTAGGATTAAAAAGCAGCATTGAGAGGTCCCAACGCTGCTTTTTAACGCCCGCTGGTATTACGAGTCTTGAAATGACAGGCTCACAGCTCACTTTTTTGGTCAGACTCGGAAATACCGCAAATCCACTTACGTAAATTGCGTATCCTATATTTTCAATGGGACTTGCATAGTGCCGGTATTACGAGTCTGACCAAAAGTGAGCGGTACAGCCTCTCCTGTAAACACTGGTACCGCATTTTAAAGTCAGTAGTTAAGAGTTTTATGCTACGGCGTTGTAGTGTAAAACTCTTAACTAAAGTGCTAAAAAGTACACTAACACCCATAAACTACCTATTAACCCCTAAACCGAGGCCCCCCCCACATCGCAAACACTAAAATACAATTTTTAACCCCTAATCTGCCGAACCGGACATCGCCGCCACTATAATAAATATATTAACCCCTAAACCGCGGCACTCCCGCATCGCAAACACTAGTTAAATATGATTAACCCCTAATCTGACAGCCCTAACATCGCCGACACCTACCTACATTTATTAACCCCTAATCTGCCGACCCCAACGTCGCCGCCACTATATTAAATGTATTAACCCCTAAATCTAAGTCTAACCCTAACCCCCCTAACTTAAATATAATTTAAATAAATCTAAATAAAATTAATACAATTCACAAAATTATTCCTATTTAAAACTAAATACTTACCTATAAAATAAACCCTAAGATAGCTAATAGTTAGGGTTTATTTTTATTTTACAGGCAACTTTGTATTTATTTTAACTAGGTAGAATAGTTATTAAATAGTTATTAACTATTTAATAACTTCCTAGTTAAAATAAATACAAATATACCTGTAAAATAAAACCTAACCTAAGTTACACTAACACCTAACACTACACTATAATTAAATAAATGACCTAAACTAAATACAATTAATTACAATTAAAAATAATTATCTACGAAAAAAAAACCCACTAAATTACAGAAAATAATAAAATAATTACTAGATTTTTAAACTAATTACACCTACTCTAATCCCCCTAACAAAATAAAAAAGCCCCCCAAAATAAAAAAAAGCCCTACCCTACACTAAATTACAAATAGCCTTTAAAGGGGCCTTTTGCGGGGCATTGCCCCAAAGTAATCAGCTCTTTTACCTGTAAAAAAAAAGTACAATTCCCCCCAACATTAAAACCCACCACCCACACAACCAACCCTACTCTAAAACCCACCCAATCCCCCCTTAAAAAAACCTAACACTAACCCTTTGAAGATCACCCTACCGTGAGACGTCTTTACTCAACTGGGCAGAAGTGGTCCTCCAGACGAGCAGAAGTCTTCATCCAAGCTGGGCAGAAGAGGTCCTCCAGACGGGCAGAAGTCTTCATCCAGACGGCATCTTCTATCTTCATCCATCCGGCACGGAGCGGGTCCATCTTTAAGACATCCGACGCGGAGCATCCACTTCTTTCTTCGTCCGACGACTGAATGAAGGTTCTTTTAAATGACATCATCCAAGATGGCGTCCCTTCAATTCCGATTGGCTGATAGAATTCTATCAGCCAATCGGTATTAAGGTAGAAAAAATCCTATTGGCTGATGCAATCAGCCAATAGGATTGAGCTCGCATTCTATTGGCAGATTAGGGGTTAATAAATATAATGTAGGGTTCGGCGATGTTGGGGGCAGCAGATTAGGGGTTCATAAGTATAATGTAGATGGTGGCGGTGTCCGGAGCGGCAGATTAGGGGTTAATAATATAATGCAGGTGTCAGCGATGTCGGGGCAGCAGATTAGGGGTTAATAAGTATAAGATTAGGGGTGTTTTGACTCGGGGGTTCATGTTAGGGTGTTAGGTGTAGACATAAAAAGTGTTTCCCAATAGGAATCAATGGGGCTGCATTAGAGGCTGAACGCTGCTTTTTTGCAGGTGTTAGGTTTTTTTTTCAGCCGGCTCTCCCCCATTGATTCCCATGAGGAAATCGTGCACGAGCACATTTTACCTGCTTACCGCTACCGTAAGCAGCGCTGGTATTGAGGTGAGATGTGGAGCTAAATTTTGCTCTTCGCTCACTTTTTTGCGGTTAACGACGGGTTTGTAAAAACCCGTAATACCAGCGCTGTCTGCAAGTGAGCGGTGAGCATAAACTGCTCGTTAGCACCGCACCCCTGTTAACGCAAAACTCGTAATCTAGGTGAGTATTATGAAAAAGAATAGCTTAAAGGGACACTGAACCCAATTTTTTCTTTCATGATTCAGATAGAGCATGGAATTTTAGCCCTTTGAGTGCTAAGCACTTTCCCACCTGGGTGCTAAGATTTTTTAAGGTTTTTTAATTTTTTTTGAACAAATTTTTTTTATCTTTTTTTTTTCTTCAGACCCCCAAGAATTCCACTGTTGGAAAGGTAAGGCGATTACCTTTCCAATGGTTGGTCTTGGGGGTCTGTAGCTGCTTAGATGTCTGAGATACAGGCTTCTAAGCAGCATGCCACCTGCTCTTATACTTAACATTGTTAAGTATAAATAAAGGTACACTGTGACATCATCACGTTATTGCGCAGTGACGTCATCACGTTATTGCGCGGTGACGTCATCACGTTATTGCTCGTGACGTCACCACGCAAAACGGGAAGCCCCAGTGATGCCTGTCACTCTACAGGCACGATCGCCGGGGTAGGAGCGGGTGGGAGCCCCCAGATCTCCCTCAAGGTGGGAGAGTGCTAGCTACGGCTCTGATCCGTCGTTAGCACCAGAGTGGGAAACTCTGTGACGGCTCAGAGCTATCATTAGCACTCGAAGGGTTAAGCAACTTTGTAATTTAGTCCAATTATCAATTTTTCTTTGTTTTCTTGCTATCTTTATTTGAAAAAGCAGAAATGTAAGCTTACGAGTCGGCCCAGTTTTGGTTCAGAACCCTGTATAGCGCCTTCTGATTGGTGAATACCATTTAACCATCAATCAGCAAGAACAACCTAGGTGCTGAACCAAAGATGGGCCGGCTCGTAAGCTTACATTCCTGCTTTTTTAAATAAAGATACCAAGAGAACGAAGAAAAATTGATAATAGGAGTAAATTAGAAAGTTGCTTAAAATTCCATGCTCTATCTGAATCATGAAAGATAAAATGTGGGTTTAGTGTCCCTTTAAAGGGACAGTCTAGTCAAATTTAAACTTTCAGGATTCAGATAGGGCATGCAATTTAAAAAAAAATTCCAATTCACTTTTATCATCAAATTTGCTTTGTTCTCTTGGTATTCTTTGTTGAAAGGTAAACCTAGGCAGGCTCATATGCTAATTTCTAAGCCCTTAAAGGCCGCCTCTTATGTCAATGCATTTTGACAGTTTTTCACAGCTAGAGGGCATTAGTTCATGTGTGCCTTATAAATAACATGGTGCTCACCCCCATGGAGTTATTTATAAGTCAGCACCGATTGGCTAAAATGCAAGTCTGTCAAAATAACTGAAATAAGGGGGCAGTCTGCAGAGGATTAGATACAAAGTAATCACAGAGGTAAACAGTGTATTACTAAAACTGTCACCTAGATTACATGTTTTGTGCTATAGAGGGTGCAAAACGAATGCAACAAAAGCTGCATTAGTTCACCCTCCATAGCACTGCCATTACAGGTTTCTAAAAAGCCTCCTTGTGCGTGCGATATGGTGGCGATAAGCTCCATATCACAGAAAATCCAAGCGCTGCTTTGACGTGCTTGTGCACGCTTTCTCCGCAGACATCAATGGGAGTGTTAAAAAAAAAAAAACTAACACCTGAAGTGCAGAATAAAAAGCTCTGTAACGCAACCCCATTGATGTCTATGGGGGGGAAAAAAACACCCTAACATAAACCCCTAGTCTAAACATCCCCAAAATCTGCTACTCCCAACATCACTGGCACCTAAATAAAGTTATTAATCCCTAATCTGCCGCCCCCGACATCGCCGACACTTAAATACAGTTATTAACCCCTAATCTGCCGCTCCCGACATCGCCGCCACTAATAAAAGCTATTAACCCCTATTCCGCCGCTCCCCGACAACGCTCTCACTATCATACATTTATTAACCCCTAAACCGCCAGCCCCCCACACCGCAAAAAAATAAATTAAACTATTAACCCCTAAACCTAACAACCCTCTAAACTTTATATTAAAATTACAATTTCCCTATCTTAAAATAAATAAAAACTTACCTGTAAATAAAAAAAAAACAAGTTAACAAATAACCTAACATAACTATAATACTAAACTATTATACTAAAATTAAAATAACTACCAATTAAAAAACTAAATTGCAAATTTAAAAAACCTAACACTACTAAAAAATTAAGTCTAAAATTACAAAAAATAAAAAATACTAAATTATCAAAAATAATAAACACTAAATTACAAAAAATAAACAAAATTATCAAAAATAAAAACAATTACACCTAATCTAAATGCCCTATAAAAAAAAGCCCCCCCAAAATCAATCAGCCAATAGGAATGCAAGGAACACCATTTTGAAAAGGTTCCCTTGCATTGAAGATCCAGTGTACGGCGGTGACCGTATGAAGAGGACGCTACGTGCCGGATGTCTTCAAGGATGGATTCGCTCTGCGCCGCCGGGATGAAGATAGAAGACGCCGTCTGGATGATGACTTCTCGCCGCCTGAATGAAGACTTCTCGCCACCTGGATGAGGGTGGATCTTCGGGGGTTAGTGTTAGTTTTTTTAAAAAAATCTTTTTGGGTGATTTTTTTTTAGATTAGAGTTTTGGGCTTTATGTAAAAGAGCTGAATGCCCTTGTCAGGGCAATGTAAAAGAGTTGAATGCCCTTTTCAGGGCAATGGGTAGCTTAGGTTTTTGTTAGAGTTAGGTTTTATTATTTTGGGGGGTTGTTTGGGTGGTGGGTTTTACTGTTGGGGGGTCTTTGTATTTTTTTCCAGGTAAAAGAGCTGATTTCTTTAGGGCAATGCCCTACAAAAGGCCCTTTTAAGGGCTATTGGTAGTTTATTGTAGGCTAGGGGTTTTTTTTTATTTTGGGGGGATTTTTATTTTTACAGGGCTTAGTATTTTTTATTTTTTGTAATTTTAGACTTTAGTTTTTTTTTATGTGTAATTTAGTTTTTTTAATTGGTAGTTATTTTAATTTTAGTATAATAGTTTAGTATAATAGTTATGTTAGGTTAATTGTTAGTTTAAACTTAGTTTTTTTTAATTTCACAGATAAGTTTTTATTTTAAGATAGGGATATCGTAATTTTAATTTAAAGTTAGGGGTTGATAGATTTAGGGGATAATAGTTTAATTTTTTATTGGCGATGTGGGGGGGCTGGCGGTTTAGGGGTTAATAGGTTTATTTAGTAGTGGCAATGTGGGGGGCTGGTGGTTTAGGGGTTAATAGGTTTAGTTAGTGGGGGCAGTGTCAGGGAGCGGCAGAATAGTGGTTAATAACTTTATTATAGTGGCGGGGATGTGGGCGGGCAGCAGATTAGGGTTACTAAGTTTAATATAGTGTTTACAATGCGGGAGGGTGGTGGTTTAGGGGTTAATCGGTAGTTTGGGTGTTAGTGTACTTTGTAACTTTTTTGTTACACAAAATCCATAACTACTGCTTTTAGATGGCGGTATGGATCGTGTCTGTATAGGCTGTATTTTAGCCTCATTGCACAACCTGTAATACCGGCGCTATGGGAATCTCACACACAAAAAGTCATTTTTTTTAGTGCGGGAGTGACGTTGCGTTACAGGCTACAATGCTTGAGGTACAGTTATACCCCCATGACTCATTATGGCTGCGTTACTGTTTTTACCCTGTAATTGCCATTTTTTTCAGCGTTAAAACCGTAATGCAAAACTTGTAATCTAGGTGTGTGTTAGTTATGGAAAACTGAAGAATGGATAGAAAAGGGATTATCTATATTTTAAACCAGCGGTTCCCAACCTTTTATCTCTCCCGTACCCCTTGATTAGGCTTTTCATTTATGAGTACCCCCTCTCTTTATTACCCCCACCCATCACTCGAAAAAGTTTTTTTTTTTTTCTTTTCTTAGGTTAGCAGCTAAATCAAACAACTTAAATTAACCTAATGACATTTAAAGGCTTTTATTTTTGATTTTACATTTTATTATGTATTTAAATTTTTTTATAATAGCAAAGATCAAGTTTCCTTTAAGGCTCATACCAGAGTCTATCCTCATCTGGAAAAATTAGGGACCACACTGAATCCCGCTTTGTGCTGTTTCTGCAGAAATACAAGTTTTACAGGGGAAGCATTGGAAACTGTAGCTACCAGCTGTAAAAAAAAGTCCTGATACACAGTTTCCTCCATTAACCCCTTAATGACCGACGCCGTACGCCGTACATCCTCAAAAAAAATACAGTAAATGCCTGAGGACGTACGGCATACGTTGTCGGTCTTGGAAAGCGGTGGAAGCGATCATGATCCAGCCTCTTTCCGGTTATTGCAGTGATGCCTCGATATTGAGGCATCCTACAATAACCCTCCTTGGCCATCCGATGCAGAGAGAGCCACTCTGTGGCCCTCTCTTCACCGGACATCGATGGCCCGTATCATTGGTGGGTGGGAGCAGACGTAGGAGGCGGGTGGGCGGCCATCGATGGGCCTTATGATGTGGAGGGGGACAGGATCGACGGGGTGGGTGCGCACGTGCGTGCATGGGGCGGCGAACAGGCGCGTGCACTGGGCGGAAGCGGGTGGGAACCGCTACACTACAGAAACAAATTAATATTATAAGTGGGAGAAAGGGGGCATTGAATGTTGTAAAAAACGATCTAAGGGATCTGGGAGGTTGTTCTTTGGGGGGGGAAGCTACACTACAGAAAAGGAAAAAACAAAACAAAAAAAACACAATTTTATTCTAAACTGGGTACTGGCAGACAGCTGCCAGTACCCAATATGGCGCCCATGGCGCCCATTAAGGTAGAGGGGAAGGGTTAGAGAGCTGTTTGGGGGGGATCAGGGAGGTTGGGGGCTAAAGGGGGATCCTACACAGCAGCATATGTAAATATGCTCAAACAACAAAATAAAAAAATATGCCTTTTATTTTAGTACTGGCAGACTTTCTGCCAGTACTTAAGATGGCGGGACAATTGTGGGGTGGGGTGGGGAGGGAAGGGAGCTGTTTGGGAGGGATCTGGGGATCTGATGTGTCAGGTGGGATGCTGATCTCTACACTAAAGCTAAAATTAACCCTGCAAGCTCCCTACAAGCTACCTAATTAACCCCTTCACTGCTAGCCATAATAATGCGCAGTGGCATTCAGCGGCCTTCTAATTACCAAAAAGCAACACCAAAGCCATATATGTCTGCTATTTCTGAACAAAGGGGATCCCAGAGAAGCATTTACAACCATGTGTGCCATAATTGCACAAGCTGTTTGTAAATAATTTCAGTGAGAAACCTAAAATTGTGAAAAAGTTAACAATTTTTTTTATTTGATCGCATTTGGCGGTGAAATGGTCGCATGAAATATATCAAAATGGGCCTAGATCAATACTTTGGGATGTCTTCTAAAAAAACATATACATGTCACGGGATAATCAGGGATTCCTGACAGATATCAGTGTTCCAATGTAACTAGCGCTAATTTTGAAAAAAAGTGGTTTGGAAATAGCAAAGTGCTACTTGTACTTATTCTCCTATAACTTGCAAAAAAAGCAAAGAACATGTAAACATTGGGTATTTGTAAACTCGGGACAAAATTTAGAAACTATTTAGCGTGGGTGTTTTTAGGTGGTTGTAGATGTGTAACAGATTTTGGGGGTCAAAGTTAGAAAAAGTGTGTTTTTTTCCACGTTTTCCTCATATTTAAAAATTTTTTTATAGTAAATTATAAGATATGATGAAAATAATGGTGTCTTTAGAAAGTCCATTTAATGGCGAGTAAAACAGTATATAATATGTGTGGGTACAGTTAATGAGTAAAAGGAAAATTACAGCTAAACACAAACACCGCAAAAATGTAAAAATAGCCTTGGTCCCAAATGGACAGAAAATGGAAAAGTGCTGTGGTCATTAAGGGGTTAAAGTATAGCAGGCACACGGCTGCAAGGAGGGCTTTGTGCTTGCTTGGCAATAATAAAGCACTTAGGATTCATCCAGAAGAGTCTGGCAAAATATAACTGCTGCATTATCAACTTGTTACATTTGTCAATATTACTGGATTTAACTTAAGTTAATCCCCAGAATAGAGTTAAAATACTTGCAGCTCCTGGTTAGGTATGTAGGAGGCTGGATTGCAGCATGATAGCAGCGGAAAGGAAGACAGAAAGAGGTGAAGATGATCCGGTAATTGCAGAGCCATTACAGCGGAAGGGAGATCTGAAGTGAGGGTACAGATGATCCGAAAGAAGCAGTGTGTTTTGGAGTGGAAGGGAAATTGCAGGAAGAGTGCCCCACGGGAGAGCGCGCGGACACTCACCAGATGTGACTCCTCTTCTCTGTAGTGCTAGTGCATAATGTTGCCCTAAAGCCCGCCCCTCATTCCTGCTCAAACATCCCATGTTATAAAGTGTAGTGTGCGCATTTACACCGTGCCACCAATCTGCCTAGCTGCAGCCTGCAATCAGTAGCGCTAGGAGGACCCAAATAAATAAAGAACTGTTGGTTATGGCGGGCAGCATGGGCTCAAATTTTGCCATAACCAATAATATTTTCAAGTACCCCCAACCGGTCCGCCGCATACCCCCAGGGGTACGCCTACCACAGGTTGGGAACCGGGGTTTTAAACAATAAAAATTTCATAGTAAACTGTCCCTTTAAAAAGTGTTTTTGCAATATAAAATGCATTACATTTTTTCAGCTAAAGTTGTTAAAATGGAGAGTGAACTGGCCTGTGATGTCATTTCCTGTTATGAACTGTATGATACTATAGTATTGTTTCTTCTCTGCACAGCTCACTATTCTTCTATGCACCCTAACTATCTGTATAAAGCCACTAGCTACCAGGCACCACTGACTATGGCAGCACTAGCTGTGCACAGTATGTTTTGTACACCATAGAAGGCAGCAGTTTTCTCTTAGTTTAAGCAGCTAATGATACTTGTTTTGAAGCAGTGTAAGTAATGTAAGATTCAGCTGCTCTCACTGCAAAACTAGGCGCTAGCGACACACTTGCAACATTATACGATTGGTTGTGCTTCCTGTCCTACACGGACCAATCAGATAATGCAAAAATGGCAGAGGGCAGATACGCTCCAGATCGCTCTTGTCTAATCAGAGCCTCGGGCGCCGCAACCGCCTCTGGGAACCTTGTGCTATGCCGCCCCCCGCAAGCAGGGGGTTTCAATCATTCCGATCGTATAGGATCAGGATGATTGCAGTCCGCCTCCTAAAAGGCCGCTGCTTCTTAACTTATGTTTCCGGCAAGCCGGAAACTTCAGGGGTAGAATGCAGCATTAGCTGCTTGTTAAATCTACCCCTATTTGTTTTCTTTACTACTAGTTTACTTGGAACTAATTTATTTTTAGAGTAGGGGCTCTCCTATAGGTACAAATTGGTGCTTCTCCTATTAAATATTTTAGAGTAAGATCTCCTTTCAGGATAAACCAATACTTTTTTTTTTAGAATTCTTATTTAAAAGATTGCAGCATAGCTATGAAAACTTTTTTCAAAGAAGTTGATACAAACAGTTATTTAAATTTTTATAGTAACCATCACATTCCATGGAAACGTAATATTCTGTATAATCAATTTTGTAGAATACAACGTAACTATTCCAACATCAATCAATGTTTGAAGAACAAGCTCTGATTCTCAAACAAAGATTTCAAGAAAGAGGTTACCCGGAAAATTTGATCCAGGAGTGATACCAAAAAGCAGGAATCGGAGAGATCTATAGGGATCCATAAAAACCACAAAAAATAATAAGAAAACATGTATTAAAAAGACCAATACAAATAATAGGAATAACAATAATTTACGCTTTATTACATGTTACAATAGTTATCATCGTCAGATTCAAGATAGTCTAAATAAGTATTGGTTTATCCTGAACGGAGATCCTTCTCTAAAAGATTTAATGGGAGAAGCACCGATTTGTACGTATAGGAGAGCCTCTACTCTTAAAAATAAGTTAGCCCCAAGTAAAATAGTAGGAAAGAAAACACATAGGGGTAGATTTAATAAACAGCGAATGCCTGAAACAGAAGTTTAGAAGCAGCGGGCGTATAAATGTGGGGAAAGATTATGTGGTTTATGCAGTCTGGTTCCAGGAAGTATAACTAATTTTACATCTTTTTCCTCAAAATAAACTTTTAAAATAAACACACATTTTACTTGGGATTCAGCTTTTGAGATATATCTTCTTGAGTGTTCTTGTGGGATCCAATATGTAGGCAGATCATGCAGACCAATAAAAAAGAGATGGGGTGAAAATTCAAGAAATATAAAACACAGAATTCTGAAACAGTGTCCCTAGACATGGTGCAAGTCAATATGAAAATTGCAATAATGTTTTTAGAATTCTTCCGATTGAACAGATTCCAGCATATTGGGGTACAGATTGATTTAGACGTCTAAGACAAAGGGAAACATTTTGGATTTGGAAACTCAAAATGTTACCTCCATTCGGGCTAAATGAAAATATAAACATGGCAGCCTTTGACTCTTATAAATTTTAGTAAAAAGAAAGCAATAGTCCCGGTATCTTATAAATTTTCACATGATTACACAAAGTATTTTATTATAAAATGTCTGTATAATCACTAGCCAACGTCTTATGTATTTTACATATTAGAACATAGTTTTTCAAATATTTTTGCATACACTTGGCTACAGATGATATTTTAGTTCACTTTTTAATATATTTTTTTTATATATTTATATCGCTCATTATTATCATTATAACCACATCTTTTCAGTTTGATTTATGTTTTTCACATTAAAGGGATAGTAAACACCAAAAAATGTTGTTGTTTAAAAATATAGATAATCCCTTTAGTTACTATTCCCCAGTTTTGCATAACCAATACTGGTATATTAATATACTTTTTACATATGTGATTACCTTGTATCTAAGCCTTTGCAGACTGCCTCCTTATCTCAGATCATTTGACAGACTTGCATTTTAGCCAATCAGTGCTGACTCTTAAATAACTTCGAGTGCATGAGCACAATGTTATTTATATGAAACACATGAACTAACGCCCTCTAGCTGAGAAAAACTGTCAAATACTTTCAGATAAGAGGCGGGCGCTATTGGTAGCTAGGATATAGACTACAAATGTGATATTACGAAATCTCAGAGTGTATATAAAAATAAGTTGATAAAAATAACTAAAAGCATACAATGTA